>NC_085139.1:196091201-196391201 GCF_024139115.2 Armigeres subalbatus
GCTTCCACGCCATGCCGGTAGTGGAACCAACATATCCACCGATTGTTAGCTCTCGATTGCGGGCGTTCTTTGTCGTGAATGAAAAGGACGATTGCGCGAACGATTTCGTTTAATCACGACTCTGAAATTTCCGCCAACGCTTCATCCAGAACGATGGTTAGAGCGTCGATTCTTGTTCGAGAGTGGGCGTGGCGGCGGTTCAGGACACTTACTACGGACACTTCGCTGCACGGGGCTTCCATTATTTTGTCAGCAACTGTAGCTTGTTCGTCGAGACTTGCCTTTGGCATGGCGGCAATTATCGAACGCACTGTCTTCTAGAGCACGTAGCCACAAATTCAAAAGGACACTGTCAGCAGCCTTGACCCCCAAACGACGCATATCACTAAGAAGCACACTGGGTTTCTGATCGCCAAGTACCATGCCGGATAACAAGCTGGTTAGGCGTTGCATTTCCGACGGTGAAATGTTCTAGCACGGTGCTTTGAGCTTTCGTAAATCATTCTCGGTGATTCTGCACTTAAGGCTCTATAAACCGTAATCAATTTGATGATGAAGATGATTTTGTTCTCATTCGCACTAATACTAATGCAATTTTAGCCAAAATTCAATATTTCACTGTTATTCATCAACTTACCCTGTCAACGTATATTCATGGTATTTTATATGAATTTTTCACTCACCCAGCAAATTGATTATTAATTATTTGACTCGCGCTAAAACTGCTTTTTTCCAAACAGTCATAATGTAACACACCAACTCCGAACGATCGAAACACACCCATACACCTGTTTTGAACATGCACTCAGTTTCACTTGTTCTTTTCTCGCCGTTTTCTTGATTTTATCAACTAAACATAATTCACTACCTAACTTTCACTTTTGTATTTGATGTTGAACACAATTTCTTCACTTCATGTCGAAAACCAACGAAAACTACTTTAAATTTGAAGTGAGAGACAAATTTGACGGCTGTATTGTGAATGTTGTAAAATTCGAACACCCAAATTCACTACGCATTAGGTGAAATAGTGCGCTCAAAATCTCGGCAAAGCAACTTAGAAATATCAAAACAATACATCGAATATGCTAGTCGACACGCAAACAACTTTATGCATATACAAGAAAAGAATCATCATTTCATCGTTGCCAGATTTATTTAATAAAATAATTATTGCAGTTTGTCGAATTAATCAAATCAACCAGAAAAAAAGAAAAGATTATGCAAGCTTTGTTGGCAGGGTGGAGAATGGTTGACATTTAATTTAACCGTACCATTCATCCTACCATGCAGTCAAAAAAACAAAACTACGGCAGCCGAGCAGCCTCGACCAAGCAGACGACAGCGCATACTTTTACAATTTTCTCCCCACAATCAATGTTTTCGTAGAATAATTTCTCAAGGTATAATCGGTTTTGGTGGAAATTTACATTTCATTATTCCTTACTCATTTTACAGATTAGAACTAATAAATCAGTATCTGTGGCTAGCATTTTCAAGGCTGTGTGCCACAGCCTAATTCAACTCGATTCTGTTCTATTTGCACTGCACAAGAAAGTGTGGATGGATGGCACGAGACTCACGCAGCAAAACAAACAGTCGATGAAGAATAAAAATGAATTTCGTCAATATTCATTTGGAAACGTCTTAGTGTGCTCGGTGCACGAAATTTTACCGGATAAAATGTAAATATTCGGAGAATCAAAGTGTTTTATCAGTTTCAGAGTGTATGTAATTAAGAGTGGCGACATTTCAGAATTGGAACAAAATTCATCTGTTATTCCATACAAAATCGTGTTCCAAACTGTGTAGAGACCTGTCAAATGCGGCACATGTCGCCACTCTTAATTACATACACTTGCTTTCCCAACACTTGTATGTTGAAAACCCAGTGGTGTATGAAGAATTTTAAAATAAGTTTCCATATAAAAAATATTTCATAAATGCTTAAGTAAACATTTTGTGCATCTGGCAACATAATGTAGCACTGACAAGCTTTTACCACCACATTTCCACCCACCTCAAATTTTCGTCACTTTTTCGTACCAGTTGCCCACCAATACTACAACAAGCAATAACGTCATTAATTTTCAAAACAGAGTTATGGAGCCTTGAGCCTTAATCAGAGTGGAGGGAGGAATTTCCGCGCGAACCGAGTGCAACAATGACTGCATTGTACTTCGTTCTATCATGCCTCACTTGATTCACAGTGAAGGCAGCTTCGACACAAAGAAACCACGTTTCGATGTCCTCGGCGTCGAATGGCGGATAGTCGATTTTTGCAATCACTTGTTGGTTGTGCTAGGCTTAACATCCTCTCGCTCGCCATTTTTCAATCACTGCGGCGACTTTTTGTACGAGAAGTGCTGTTTCGTGTTTCGCGGATAGAATTATTCGAAACTGTTCGGTCGGGTCACCAAATTTGGGGAGATATCAATTTCAACCCAAAGGAAATAACTCTAACTTTCGGACACGGTAGAGATTAGCTCTGGTTGATGGTCAGTTAATTACAATATATTTACAATATTTCGGTGCATAGGTGCTGTGATAAGTGGATAGGTATAGTGTTATGCTGTTCATTATAAAGTGTGAGTACACGAAGTGTTGGTTGCAGTAGTGGTAGACCGATGGTCGAGTCCACCACAGGTCGTTTCCGAAAGCTACCTTTCCGAATTCAATTTGCCGAATTGAACGTTTGATTAGCCCAAAACGGTTTGGTCGAAAATATCATTTGGCTTAAATCTACATATGATCGAAATATACGGACAAACTGGTCTTTTGGACGTTTTGTCTCAAACGTCATTTGGTCGAATATCTTGTTTGGTCGAAAATGTGGTTTGCATAGTGTAGTGAAGCAGATAAAATATTAAACAGAAGTTATCATCTATTTCTAAATTATAATTTGAAAACGTATAGCAACACACTTGGTAAATGTGATTTTTTTTTTTATTCGTTTCTTTATTTGGTAGGCACTCTGTGTTTCTTAACCGCTACCTATTCACTGTGGTATTCTGCTGCAGAATCCACAGAATCTATTTTAGACATTCGTTGTGTATCATTGCCGGTCCATCTCATCGTGAGTCCATTGTGTCCTTTTGTCCGTATCGTGTATCCAATTGCTCGTTGCATTGTTCGGTTGCCGCTTATCCGGGTACGTTGGAGGTATGCCTCGAGAAGAACAGTTTGTCAGTCGTCGTCGGGAGCCGTGTCGGTAAGAGCGCACCAAAAACGCCACCATTTGGGCTGCACCTCAGGCGACTGACAAGGGCTTGGGAGGGGCGAATCGAACCCATGACCGTCCGCTTATAAGGCGAACGTGTAGCCAACTACGCTACGGGCCCAAATTGGAATGTGATTCGTTCTGGGGATCTGGCAACCTGATTGGACCACGCCATGAGAATGCGTTGAGTGTTGCGTTGAGGACTCACCGGAAGTATCGAGCGTGCGAAAAGAAGAGAGTCAGAATAAGACGTGCTTTTTCAAGAAGTTTATTCTTGACGTTGTTTCAGGAAAACGGATTTAGTTTTGTCCTTCGTTTTCATTGCATTAACGGTTGGGATTTGATACGACAGATAGGCTTGATTGACTGTATACATCGAGTGCAAGTCATGATTGGCCGAGAAACAACAAATATGCAGTGCTATGCAGTACGCTACTAATTAAGACTTGAATTAGAAATCTATTTTCACTGTTTATGCTTTGATGTTTCATTAATTCAAGAACAATAAAGAGCGGTCATGTCCTCAGCCAATTTAGGATTAGAGGAGGAAAATTAGTTTGAAACTCATTGCTACAAGAGTCCGAGAATTTTTTCCGTGAGCGTGATGGGAGAGGGATAGTTGAGAAGGTTTTGGCATGCGACTAAGTATTTATTGTGAGCGGAGTTATTTGCAAGACACGAAGACGAAAACTATGTTTCAATTCAATCAAACGCGAAATCAATATGTTTCGTTTAATAAGCTTCTTCAACGCGATTGACCCCGTTCAGATTTTCTGCTCTTCGAAGCAGAAATTAGTTTCTGTAACTTCGTCTCTCCTAGACTAACTGGTGCCCAGCACCAACACGATTGAACTCATGTTTGGTCGAAAAAGTGGTTTGGCCAAAATGGTCATTTGAGAGAAACGACTATTGCAGCGAAAATATCATTCAGCCGAACGGATAAAGTCGTTTGACCGAACAGGTCATATGAGCGAAAATGTAATTTTGCCGAATGGATCATACGACTAAATGTCGTATAACCCAATAGGTCATTTGGCCGAAAATGTCGTTTGATCGAAATGGTCATTTGACGGAAAGGGCCACCTGAACGAAAATGTCATTCGGCCAAATGAGCAAAAGTTTTGATTTTATCAAGACTGGAAAGCTATCTCATATACGGCCGAAACTATCGCTTGACCAAACAGGTCATATTGCCGAGAATGTCTTTAGATCGCAAAAGTCGTTAGGCCGAATAGGTCATTTGTTCGAAAATTATGTTTAACTGAAACTGCCATTTGGCGGAAAGGGCTATTTGAACAAAAAAGGTCAGTTGGCCAAATGGATCATAAGACCATAAAAGAAGAAGTGTGCGTGGTCCAAAATCGTCGCGGCGGCGTTTGTCATATTGTCGGCGGCGGCGGTGTTTTGGCGTCACGCAGAAAGCCGTTTTAACCAGCGGTGGCGTGAATTAGCGTAGCGATTTTTTTAAATTTAAATTGTTTCTTTACACCAGCGGTGCTGAACTTGGGGTACATGTACCCCTGGGGGTAACTTCACCGGGGCCAGGAGGTACCTCGGATAAAATTGCATAATGACGAATATATTACAATTTTAATGAAAACTTATTGAAAAAGTTTTGGTTTTTATATATTTTTTTATTTTAGAATTTTGCCTTGTACATAATATGCATGACGATCAGTAGCTCAGAGGCTATTGAATCCTGCCCTCCTCAAACAGCACAGTGGATGAAGGGCTATGTGACAAATGATCAAAAGGACAGGACGACGAATGAACAAATTTTAAAAATCTTCTATGTAATCTACGCAAGGAATGTAATTGTCGCTGAAAAATACAAAAAAACAAACAACAAAAGAGAATAGCGATAACTCTTTGTCCTCATCTGCAGAGGATAAAGACAATGTTGCGTTCCATTTTATTTGCAACAAACATAGAGAGGTAATTATTGTGAACTGAATTGGATAACTTGTATATTTCTGAGGTAAAAACACATCATGTCAACAGATGTTTAAGCTTATGTCTAAACATTGATGACTGATACTTATTTAATCAAAAATATAATTCAAACCGACTCTTCGCAAAAGCGCGGAGGCGATTATTGTCCTATTCTGTGCAGTTTGACAAACGCCAGTGAGTTGAGTTGTCCCAACATTTACGAGAGACACAAAGCATTGGCAATGTTGTTATTTTACATTCCTTGAATCTACGTGATCGAAACAAAATGTTCATTGATATGTTAAGAATATGTTTTAGAGTCTTCACGCTCGAAGCCTCCATTTGAAAAACCAGAAGAATTTTTTTTCTAAAAAGCTTAGTTGCTTCGTTGCAAGAGAATTGGAAGCATCTTTCTACGCTTTTCGAAAGCCTCCTTCTAAGCACTTTGGAGTACTCGTTTCATCGTTTCAAGAAGATTGAAATCCAAAAAGGCCAGAAATCCTTTCAAGAGGCCCGGAAGCCTCCTTTCAAGGCCGGAAGCCTCCTTCAAGAGCGAAGCTCCTTCAAGGCCCGGAAGCCTCCTTTCAAGAGGCCCGGAAGCCTCCTTCAAGAGGCCTGAAGCCTCCTTTCAAGAGGCCCGGAGCCTCCTTCTCAAGAGGCCCGGAAGCCTCCTTTCAAGAGGCTCCGAAGCTCCCTTCAAGAGGCCCGAAGCCTCCTTTCAAGAGGCCGAAGCTCAGAGGCCCGTCCTTCAAGAGGCCTGGAAGTCCTTCAAGAGGCCCGGAGCTCCTTCGAGGCCCGGAAGCCTCCTTTCAAGAGGCCCGAAGCCCTTCAAGAGGCCCGGAAGCCTCCTTTCAAGAGGCCCGAAGCCTCCTTCAAGAGGCCCGAAGCCTCCTTCTGCAGGGCCCGAAGCCTCCTTTCAGAGGCCCGAAGCCTCCTTTCAAGCAGTCGGAAGCCTCCTTTCAAGAGGCCCGAAGCCCTTCAAGAGGCTCCGAAGCCTCCTTTCAAGAGGCCCGGAAGCCTCCTTTCAAGAGGGCCCGGAAGCCTCCTTTCAAGGGCCCGGAAGCCTCCTTTCAAGAGGCCCGGCTCCTTTCGAGGCCCGGAAGCCTCCTTCAGAGGCCCGAAGCCTCCTTTCAAGAGGCCCGGAAGCTCCTTTCAAGAGCTGGAAGCCTCCTTTCAAGAGGCCCAGAGCCTCCTTTCAAGAGGCCCGAAGCCTCCTTCAAGAGGGCCCGAAAGCACACAACTGAACGCAATACTGATATTGTTGGTTTTCCGCTCTCCGGTTGAAGGATTTTCTCGTCGCCGTTGTCGGGTGGCACCGTAGAGTCCAGAGTGTTTGTGCTGTTTTTTTGTTGGTATCATCAGTTCGTTTGTTTTTTTTTTTTGCCGAAGCATCGCTGCAGTAAAGGGAATGCCCTGTTGCCTAGCAAAAACTCCGAGAGGCGGAAAAAGTTTCCGCTCCAGGGAGCAAGAATTAGGAACGTTGGAAATGAGAAAATTGTTAATGCGAAGTACACTCAGCAGTCATCCGTAATTCGAAGAATTTTTGAAAGTTATTTTTCGCTGGAAAACCCCAAAGAGTTTGCCGCTAGAGATTCAATGAAAACTTAGCAAACTCTTCACATTTAAATCTTCAATTTTGTTTTCAAGTCGTTGGTTCCGGACAAATGCTTTACATCACTTGAGCAACCTTTTGAAAAACAACTTTTTGTTTGACGTACTGTGCAACAACTTGGGTTTCTTCATGGACGGGCGTGACGAGATTCGAAAAAGACCGGCTTGGCATACAATGGCACAAATCTGAATAAATACCTACAACACAATTGGAAATCGTGATTTTACACATGTGGCAATGTAATGCAGAAAAAACTAAAAGCGGTTTTCGATGGGATTGCTTGGTGGTTTGCTCACATCTGTTCCTGGATTTCAGAAATAATTTTCAAATTGGATTCTGACGTGATTACACCCAAAACAAGTGAAATGTAGAAGACAATTAGATAGTGGCTAACCACAAATCACATACATCTCGCTTTTAGAAGTACTTCATGAAACTTCCTGTAATACCTTCACTTTTGACATGAGTCTGAAACAAATAAACAAATTGGAGAATCAAAAACTTTTCTGCCTACCACATATTCTTAGAAAAACTCGCAGCAGAAAACTTTCTGTGGCTTATACCTGTTGAACTCATTATGGGATGATCTGCAAAAATTCTCCTCGCAGCAGCCATCACCCCAAATCAGATAACAAAATTAAATCAAATTAAACGACGGGTGTGGTGGCGGATGCGCGTTAGGCGCACCAGAGCCATCCGTCGCCGGCTGACTAAATTCAATTTCTTCCGCGAATTCCCGGCGCGATTTCCTCGAGCAGCACACCGGCATATCGCAGCAAATGACACGCGATGCGGTTCCAGGACAGAGCCATGTCACGTTCGCCGGTTTTCGAGTTGTTCGAAACACACCACTCAAAGTGTGTCACCCGTCAATCTCCGGTTGTTACCGCAAGGTGTCTCCGAGCCGGCAATCTACATTCCCACACATGTTTTCCGTGTGCGTTTTTGAAGTTATGATGATGATGATGATGATGCTCGCATCTCACATTTTAGGAGCCCGAATCTACCCCGGCACGGCACACGGTGGCGGTTCAATACTTACGATTCGAATGCTGTCAGCCTGCGGCACAGCTGCGCTGGATATCCTCCCCGGGGAGGGAACACACGGTGACGGTGTGTAGGTACTTTGGGGCGATGCGTCACCGTTGCTGTTGTTGTTGTCGGAAGGACGTGACAGCCCAGACATCTTGTTGCATGTAAATTTATTATAATTTATGTGCGTTTTATTAACTGTAAAATAAGGCTCCGACGAACCTAAGGGAAGATAAGGGATGCCGTCGGTACCATGGGTAATAATGAATGGGTGTACGTTACACATTCTAAATCCAAATGATAACATAATTCCGGATGGATCGGATGGGAATTAACTCCTCTTGGTATGCTAACGCCTTTTTGTATTTTTCGTGCAGCTGGGTGCACTAAATTTTGGAGATTACGGACATTGTGAGATTTCATTACGGTGCGGTTTGTGAGCATGATAATGTCTCACATTTTTTAAATTTATTGGCATATAAACAATTTAGATGCAGTAATTTTCGTTTCACCTACCCTTGTGTCGACTAATAAAGTGCTTCAATTTGTTCAGTTTGTTAATTTGTTTGCATTCTAAGCCTAATCTTCTCAAAATCGGTTTGACTCCAAATAATATTCGTTAAACGGGAACATAATTTTATTGCAATCGTCATTTCAATTGAGTCAGCGTATACACTTTTTTGCTCCTAGATAGGTACATCTATCCATAAATTTTCAATACATTTTCCATGGTATGATTTTATTGATACATTTATTCAAAGTTATGGATAACAAGGCCTTCTGTTATGGATCATATTTATCTTTTTGGCGATTTCAAACTTTCTTTTACCAGTAGAATGCAGCTTACGAAGTATCGCTCATAATGGAAGGATTCGCTCGAATTGTATGCTTTCTTTGAATTTTTTCTGCAAACTGTGCAATACTGCTACTAGTGAAAATTAAGCTTCACATCCGACCATCACAGTCGTGAATTTCAGCCAACCATCTTGCGCGCGAGTCTGAAGAATGGGGCTCCTGAACCCACATAAATGACATGTACTTTGTTTCTTTGCATCTTTCTACTCTTGGCAAGTTCCAAACTACGAGATTATGTTACCCGATTCTTTCTCTTTCCTTCGATTCCGGGCGGGACAAGAGATGAAATTCATCTTCAAGTCCAGACAAGATACTACTTCCAAATGGGTCACCACACCGCAAATCAATCAACCCGGAATGCGCTCCTGCCACCAGTATGGAGGAAGCCCCATAACCGATCAATACAGTCGAGACTTATCTGACATCGATTCATTAGACATTTCTGTCCTGTGCATTATTCTTGGGAAAGAGGCTTCTGAACTCCATGTCCATGCATGTACGATGTGCGTGCAGACCTTTCCTCGCCTGACAATTTTTCAATTTACAGAACCCCATAGAATCCTTATACTGAAGAAAACTGTCAAAACTACAACCTGAAGCATTTCATGAAACTTGCATGTTTGTGAAAGGGGCTGACAATGTCTACTGATGCTAGCAAACATGGCGATGCAACGTGCACAGGCCTTTGGAAGTTCTGGAGCAATCCAACCATGTCTAGCCCAATGCTGTTTCCTGCCTTCTCAAGTCTATGAGTGATGTTCGTGAAAGGACGTTATCCACTAGCTTCTGAGACGAGCAGACGTGTTTTCGATTGCGCTCTCCGAAAGTCAAGCAAGTTAGTCCGGTAATTTATCTTTCATCCGTCCGTGCCGCGTCGTGCGCTTCTAGTTTTTCGCGATGAGGCGAGAAAACACTTTTTTGAATAGACTATTCGCGCTTCTCAGTGAAGCCATCTTTCGAAAAGGTACATGGCTTTCTCCGCACAGTTCTAGGACTGCAGAAAGAAGTTGTAGTGAGACTTCAGTGCCACCGCGATGAACAATGTGCGTTCGTTAAGGTGAAGGAGCAGACGCTCGCACAAAAAATCGTGGATGAACACGACGAAAAACATGAGGTGGATATTGCGGGGGAGAAGCACAAGCTTCGTAGAAGCGTAGAAGTGAAAGCTCGATGCTCGATCTACCGGAAAACGTTTCCGAAGAGAAGACTGTGCAATTCCTCTGTGCGTTCGGAGAAGTGATTTCGCTGTGAAATTAACGTGGGTGATGGTTTCGAGTTCGGTGGAGTTTCGCTCGGTATTTTATCGGCTCGTATGCTGATCCATCGGAACACCATTTCAAGAGGTTCGGAAACCTCCTTTCAAGAGGGTCGGAAGCCTCCTTCCAAGAGGCTCGGAAGCTTCCTTCCAAGAGGCTCGGAAGCCTCGTTCCAAGAGGCTCGGAAGCCTCCTTCCAAGAGGCTCGGAAGCCTCCTTCCAAGAGGCTCGGAAGCCTCCTTCCAAGAGGCTCAAGCCTCCTTCCAAGAGGCTCAGCCTCCTTCCAAGAGGCTCAGGAAGCCTCCTTCCAAGAGGCTCAGGCCTCCTCCAAGAGGCTCTGGAAGCCTCCTTCCAAGAGGCTCCGGAAGCCTCCTTCCAAGAGGCTCGGAAGCCTCCTTCCAAGAGGCTCGGAAGCCTCCTTCCAAGAGGCTCGGAAGCCTCCTTCCAAGAGGCTCGGAAGCCTCCTTCCAAGAGGCTCGGTAGCCTCCTTCCAAGAGGCTCGGAAGCCTCCTTCCAAGAGGCTCGGAAGCCTTCCAAGAGGCTCGGAAGCTTTCTTCCAAGAGGAGACTTCAGAAGCCTTCTTCCAAGAGGCTCAGGCCTCCTTCCAAGAGGCTCGGAAGCCTCCTTCCAAGAGGGCTCGGAAGCCTCCTTCCAAGAGGGCTCGGAAGCCTCCTTCCAAGAGGGCTCGGAAGCCTCCTTCCAAGAGGCCCGGAAGCCTCCTTCCAAGAGGCTCGGAAGCCTCCAAGAGGCCCGGAAGCCTTCTTCCAAAAGGCCCGGAAGCCTTCTTCCAAGAGAATCGGAAGCCTCCTTCCAAGAGGCTCGGAAGCCTCCTTCCAAGAGGCTCGGAAGCCTCCAAGAGGCCCGGAAGCCTTCTTCCAAGAGGCCCGGAAGCCTTCTTCCAAGAGGCTCGGGAGCCTCCTTCCAAGAGGCTCGAAAGCCTCCTTCCAAGAGGCTCGGAAGCCTCCTTCCAAGAGGCTCGGAAGCCTCCTTCCAAGAGGCTTGGAAGCCTCCTTCCAAGAGGCTTGGAAGCCTCCTTCCAAGAGGCTCGGAAGCCTCCTTCCAAGAGGCTCGGAAGCCTCCTTCCAAGAGGCTCGGAAGCCTCCTTTCAAGAGGCCCGGAAGCCTCCTTTCAAGAGGCCCGGAAGCCTCCTTTCAATAGGCTCGGAAGTCTCCTTTTAAGAAGCTCGGAAGCAGGGTAGAAATATTTCACAGTCAATGCAGTGAAAGACATGGATCTCAGTAAAATCTGCAGTCGCCTTCATCGCCGCCGTGGTGAGTGCGACTGGGTGCAGCCGAAAAATCATTTCCAACACCGACTATTCAATTTCGCATTCAGCCACTCACAAGTCGCTCTGACAAGCTGCTCAGTTCGCGCCTTACCGTATGACTGTGAGTGGCCCATTAAACGCGTGGTGAGTTTTTTCAATTTGCTGGGTGAATGTGTACATTTTGCTGTGGTAAATTTCATCTTCGCGGCGCTGTGGGTGATGTGAGTTCTGTTGTTTACTTTTCTGCCTCTCCGGGAATGTGAGGTTGATTTCAAAGCAGGAAGAAAATAAAAACATGATATAAAAAAACATCACCTTCATCCAGTGCTGCCGAAAATTTACAACCCTGCTCGGAAGCCTCCTTTCAAGAGGCTCGGAAGCCTCCTTTCAAGAGGCTCGGAAGCCTCCTTTCAAGAGGCTCGGAAGCCTCCTTTCAAGAGGCTCGGAAGCCTCCTTTCAAGAGGCTCGGAAGCCTCCTTTCAAGAGGCTCGGAAGCCTCCCTTCAAGAGGCCCGGAAGCCTCCTTTCAAGAGGCCCGGAAGCCTCCTTTCAAGAGGCCCGGAAGCCTCCTTTCAAGAGGCCCGGAAGCCTCCTTTCAAGAGGCCCGGAAGCCTCCTTTCAAGAGGCTCAGGCCTCCTTCAAGAGGGCCCGGAAGCCTCCTTTCAAGAGGCTCAGGCCTCCTTTCAAGAGGCCCGGAAGCCTCCTTTCAAGAGGCTCAGAGCCTCCTTTCAGAGGGCCCGGCCTCCTTTCAAGAGGCCCGGAAGCCTCCTTTCAAGAGGCTCAGGCCTCCTTTCAAGAGGCTCAGGAAGCCTCCTTTCAAGAGGCTCAGAGCCTCCTTTCAAGAGGCCTCGGAAGCCTCCTTTCAAGAGCTCAGAGCCCTCCTTCAAGAGGCTCAGGAAGCCTCCTTTCAAGAGGCCTGGAAGCCTCCCCTTTCAAGAGGCTCAGGCCTCCTTCAAGAGGCCCGGAAGCCTCCTTCAAGAGGCCCGGAAGCCTCCTTTCAAGAGGCTCGGAAGCCTCCTTTCAAGAGGCCTGGAAGCCTCCTTTCAAGAGGCCCGGAAGCCTCCTTTCAAGAGGCCCGGAAGCCTCGTTTCAAGAGGCCTGGAAGCCTCCTTCAAGAGGCTCCGGAAGCCTCCTTTCAAGAGGCCTGGAAGCCTCCTTTCAAGAGGCTCAGCCTCCTTTCAAGAGGCTCGGGCCTCCTTTCAAGAGGCTCGGAAGCCTCCTTTCAAGAGGCCTCAGAAGCCTCCTTCAAGAGAGCTCAGAGCCTCCTTCAAGAGGCCCGGAAGCCTCCTTTCAAGAGGCCTGGAAGCCTCCTTTCAAGAGGCTCAGGCCTCCTTTCAAGAGGCTCAGGCCTCCTTTCAAGAGGCCTGGAAGCCGCTCTTCAAGAGGCCCGGAAGCCTCCTTTCAAGAGGCCCGGAAGCCTCCTTTCAAGAGGCCTGGAAGCCTCCTTTCAAGAGGCCTGGAAGCCTCCTTTCAAGAGGCTCGGAAGCCCTCCCTTTCAAGAGGCTCAGCCTCCTTCAAGAGGCCTGAAGCCTCCTTTCAAGAGGCCCCAGCCTCCTCTCAAGAGGCCTCGGAAGCCTCCTTCAAGAGGCTCAGGCCTATCCCCTTTCAAGAGGCTCGGAAGCCTCCTTCAAGAGGCCTGGAAGCCTCCTTTCAAGAGGCTCAGGCCTCCTTTCAAGAGGCCTGAGCCTCCTTTCAAGAGGCCTGGAAGCCTCCTTTCAAGAGGCTCAGCCTCCTTTCAAGAGGCTCAAGCCTCCTTCAAGAGGCCTGGAAGCCTCCTTTCAAGAGGCTCGAAGCCTCCTTTCAAGAGGCTCAAGCCTCCTTTCAAGAGGCTCAGGAAGCCTCCTTTCAAGAGGCTCGGAAGCCTCCTTTCAAGAGGCCCGGAAGCCTCCTTTCAAGAGGCCTCGGAAGCCTCTTTCGAAAGGCTCAGAAGCCTTCTTTCGAAAGGCCAAGGCCTCCTTTCAAGAGGCCTCGGAAGCCTCCTTCAAGAGGCCTGGAAGCCTCCTTCAAGAGGCCCTGGAAGCCTCCTTTCAAGAGGCCCGGAAGCCTCCTTTCAAGAGGCCTGGAAGCCTCCTTTCAAGAGGCCTGAAGCCTCCTTTCAAGAGGCCTGGAAGCCCTCCTTTCAAGAGGCCTGGAAGCCTCCTTTCAAGAGGCCTGGAAGCCTCCTTCAAGAGGCTCAGCCTCCTTTCAAGAGGCTCTGGAAGCCTCCTTTCAAGAGGCTCGGGAAGCCTCCTTTCAAGAGGCTTTGGAGTCTGGAAGCCTCCTTTCAAGCGGCTCGGAAGCCTCCTTTCAAGAGGCTCTGGAAGCCTCCTTTCAAGAGGCCTCAGAAGCCTCCTTTCAAGAGGCCTCGAAGCCTCCTTCAAGAGGCCCGGAAGCCTTTCAAGAGGCTCGGAAGCCTCCTTCAAGAGGCCTGGAAGCCTCCTTTCAAGAGGCCTCAGCCTCCTTTCAAGAGGCCCGGAAGCCTCCTTCAAGAGGCTCAGGCCTCCTTTCAAGAGGCTCCGGAAGCCTCCTTCAAGAGGCCTCGGAAGCCTCCTTCAAGAGGCTCAGCCTCCTTTCAAGAGGCTCGGAAGCCTCCTTTCAAGAGGCCTGGAAGCCTCCTTCAAGAGGCCCAGCCTCCTTCAAGAGGCTCAGAAGCCTCCTTCAAGAGGCCTCAAGGCCTCCTTTCAAGAGGCCTCGGAAGCCTCCTTTCAAGAGGCCCGGAAGCCTCCTTCAAGAGGCTCCGGAAGCCTCCTCAAGAGGCTCTGGAAGCCTCCTTCAAGAGGCTCAAGCCTCCTTCAAGAGGCTCCTGGAAGCCTCCTTTCAAGAGGCCTGGAAGCCTCCTTTCAAGAGGCCTGGAAGTCTCCTTCAACAGGCCTGGAAGCCTCATTTCAACAGGCCTGAAAGCCTCCTTTCAAAAGGTCTGGAAGCCCACTTTCAAGTGACTCGAAGCCTCATTCTCAAGAGGCCTGGAGCCTCATTTCAAGAGGCCTGGAAGCCTCCTTCAAGTGACCTGGAAGCCTCATTTCAAGAGGCTCAGAAGCCTCCTTCAAGAGGCCTGGAAGCCTCCTTTCAAGAGGCTCGGAAGCCTCCCTTCAAGAGGCCTCAGAAGCCTCCTTCAAGAGGCCTGGAAGCCTCCCTTCAAGAGGCTCAGGCCTCCTTTCAAGAGGCTCGGAAGCCTCCTTTCAAGAGGCTCGGAAGCCTCCTTTCAAGAGGCTCGGAAGCCTCCTTTCAAGAGGCTCGGAAGCCTCCTTTCAAGAGGCTCGGAAGTCTCCTTCAACAGGCTCGGAAGCCTCATTTCAACAGGCTCGAAAGCCTCCTTTCAAAAGGTTCGGAAGCCCACTTTCAAGTGACTCGGAAGCCTCATTTCAAGAGGCTCGGAAGCCTCATTTCAAGAGGCTCGGAAGCCTCCTTTCAAGTGACTCGGAAGCCTCCTTTCAAGTGACTCGGAAGCCTCCTTTCGAGAGGCAAGGAAGCCTTCTTTCTAGAGGCTCTTAATCCTCCTGTCAAGAGGCTGGAAGCCTCCTTCAAGAGGCTCTGGAAGCCTCCCTTTCAAGAGGCTCCTGGAAGCCTCCTTTCAAGAGGCTCGGAAGCCTCCTTCAAGAGGCTCAGGCCTTCCTTTCGAGAGGCTCGGAAGCCTCCTTTCAAGAGGCTCGGAAGCCTCCTTTGAAGAGGCTCGGAAGCCTCCTTTCAAGAGGCTCGGAAGCCTCCTTTCAAGAGGCTCGGAAGCCTCCTTTCAAGAGGCTCGGAAGCCTCCTTTCAAGAGGCTCGGAAGCCTCCTTTCAAGAGGCTCGGAAGCCTCCTTTTGATTTTGAATTGGGGCCGTGCATGTAAATCGAAACTCAAAAGGTTACAAACTTTACAGAATAGATGCATAAAAACCATATTCAAGCTACCCATACTTTATCCTACAGTGAACCTATATTCGAACCTACCTCATAAAATACTACCACTAATTGGAGTATGTGAACTACAAGCTCTTATGCTTGTTCATGATGTTATCAATAACACAAATATCCATCATAACTTTATATTACAAATAACTTGGTGAATTCATAACACAAGGCGAGTAAACAATCTTGTACACATAAGAGCAATCTCCAGTTTTGGTCAGAAACGATTTTCAATTATTGGTCCAACAAAGTTTAACAGGCTTCCCAAAACTTGCAGTGTAAAACAGATAGATATAGTTTTAAAAATAGTGTCAGGCAATATTTGAAAGTTAACATTATTATACTTTTGATATAAATTACCAATGCAATATATTAACCCTCCAAATGATTAATTTATGAATAAACATTTGTATAAAATTAAGTAATGTGTTTTCTTAAAAGGACTAATGTCCACTGAAAACACAATGGCAGAGTTTTCATGTCCTTTTGCTCCACTGCCCTTATTATTTTTGTTAATTTTAGTTCTCAGCAATTAGTCTAATTGTTAGTTTTTTTTTTGTGTTGCCAATTTGCTGAGAACATAGATGCGTCCATTTCCAGGAGGCTCAATCGTAGAGCCTTTTGGTGTGGGGGAGAGTGGAGGGTCGCATAAAAAAAAAAAAAAAAAAAAAAAAAGAGGCTCCGAAGCCTCCTTTCAAGAGGCTCGGAAGCCTCCTTTCAAGAGGCTCGGAAGCCTCCTTTCAAGAGGCTCGGAAGCCTCCTTTCAAGAGGCTCGGAAGCCTCCTTTCAAGAGGCTCGGAAGCCTCCTTTCAAGAGGCTCGGAAGCCTCCAAATGTCCTGTAGGTGGGAAGCATGGTGTATGCTCTTAATTTGATTTGGCAAGTTTGATGGCACGAAAAAATTTTTAGACAACTTTTTGGAAAACCTTAATCCTGTTGTCTTATAAGTTACGCTTATTTTCATTTAAATCAAAGAAACAAGTGGAACATAAATGACTGCTAAACCTCGAAGGGGCATCTGTCAAGAAAAAGGTTGAGAGCCGCTGAATTAGACCATTTGATTTAAACTCCAGGACACTTTGGAGATCTTACAACACCTCATATGTTTTGTTTGGAGACAAAAGTGAAAGACAAATACTCGGAGAACATAATTGAGTTGATACCGCTACTGAAGACATTTTGGAGGCCTTGGTTGATTTGGTAGACCATTTGATTCAAACTCCAGGACAATTTGGAGATATTAAAACATCTCATATGCCTGGATTTGAGACGCAAGCGAAAGACAAATACTCGGAGGACATAATTGAGTTGATACCACAGCTTAGGACATCATGAAGGCTTTGGTTGATTCGGTCGACCATTTGATTTAAACTTCAGGTCAATTTGGAGATCTTATAACATCCAATATGCCTGTACTTGGATAGATCTGACAATACCATATGTAAAACGCAAGTGAATGTATTTAAAAGTATTCAACAATCAATAAATTAAGTGAAATACTAGACATTTTAGCAAAAATTATTTTTACGTCACATTCGGTTTACGTCCCCCCAATAAGTGACGTAAGAAGAGGGTTGAGTGTATGTACAGTCAGTCTAAGCTAAGCGAGGCATTAGGGCATTAATTAAATGATTTTCTCAGCACCACAATTAATCATGTTGTTTTTAATAATTATTGAGTAAAATTTCTTCCTTTCAAGTGTCCATTCGACGAAACGTCATTCGACCAAATGTACCAAGATCATTCATTAGAAAATCTGCTGTCATTCGACCAAATGTCCATTCAACGTAATGTACTTTCGACCAAATGTCATTCGACGACATGTCTTTCGACGAAATGATATAGAATCTACGGAATACCCATTCGATGAAGCCAGTCGTATCTACCGAGGGTACCACCGATTCTTGTACAAATGCTGAATCAAAAAGAAGCACTACGATTTGCGGCGGAATCCGAAACGATTTTGGAACTTATTTCAATTTGAAAGATATTCAGTGGCGTCCTCAAGAGTCACGTCCTGGCAGCACAGGACACTGCACTTACCTTGAATACCATGGAATATAATTTATTTTAATGTGTTACACGTTACTACAGAGATGGTCGAATATGCGGTTAAAACTTAAGCTTACCTTCTCTCCTGGATCGGATGGCATCTCGTCGAGCGTGTTTAAGAGGTTTGTAGGAACGCTGGCTATTCCTCCTCAATAAGTTTTTCATGGCGATAAATAAGGCGTATCGGGAAATAACGTTTCAGATCAACGCTGCATTTTTCTGCCTTGTAATCATCGTCAACGAAACTATTATTCAGCGCATGTAGAAACTTCATGTCCATATCAAAATGGTTCCTATCCTAAGTGAACTGTCATCAGCAATCTCGCTGAGCTTATTCTATCACCAGAGACGAACTGGTTCCCTTCGTCTTGTGGTCCGATATCCAGTTTCCGCGAGCGGTAGTGGGCTCCACCTTCTCTGTGGATTAGATAGTTTCTGATTTGACAAATTTTCGGGTTGGAAATTGTCTCGAAATCCCTGGTCATAAAAGTATCATCGTGATAGCCTCATGATATACAAATGCAAAAATTGTAATTTGGTTCAGAAACATCGCAGTTAATAACTGTGGAAGCGCTTAATGAACACTAAGCTTCGAGGTTGCAATGTCTCAGTAGGGGATGTTATGCCAATAAGAAGAAAAAGAAGAGAAGAGTGCTCTAGCCAGTGCATCACCACCGTGTTTAAATATCTCTTGAGATATGAACGTTCAAAGTCTATCAATTTTTCGTGACGGTCTCCGATTTTTGCAATCACAAAGTGTACCCCAGTATAGAAAACACAGACTTTGTCCTACGTTAAAAGAGGAACCCCGTTAACCATATTCTAAACCAACGCGCACTTGAAATCTTTAAAAAGAATTTACTGCATACTGCCTAAGACGAGGTGCAGATGTAAAACGGTACATTGAGGAGGTAAATGTACCATGAATCGCAACACCTGTTGGGAGCACCATCCTTCGCAGCGAGCAAGGTGGAAGATAAGCGAACCCTCCGTTGACGGCGTGGTTGGCGACAATGATGAACCGTACGGGATGAAGAGAAGTTTTATGTAATGCACATTGCACAGGGCGCCATGGCCTTAGTTGATTAGTTTGTTGTGGTATAGAAAGCGCAAATGTTCTCTGTTAAGCTGGAAACTTTTTTTTACATTTAGTGCAAGGTTTAATGATTAAATTTTCTTATATAGCAAATGCCCCTCAATTGATTTCCGCCCAACATTTTTGCTATCCACGAATACATCAGCTTGTGAAATGTAAACAAATATTTAGCGATACTTATTCATTCGAAAACTGACAACGCAGAGCCGTCTATGAAAGTGTCTAGAAGTAAACTAGAAAGAAGAGATAGGTTTTAAGCTATGCAAAGAGCTACCGAAAATGTTATTCTAAATCTCAGTGAAAACCCAGACCGAATTCAATGCATAAAGCTCAACTTTCCTCCGGATTACGGCCCAGCCACTGCGGCAAAGCGCTCACTCCACGGGCAACTTTCGCTACTGTCACGATAAGTTACTGCCACGGCGAGAAGACATGGATCATAAAATTGCAAATTTCTGTATAAAAAGTGGACGGATGGATGGGCTGCTGCTGCTGGCCTGACGTGGTGGCTCTGAATGTCGGATTCACCTCCTACCGCCTGCCCGAGTGCCATGAATGGAAATCTGTCATGATGAGAAAATCTGTCGCCCTTTACGGCGGCGGCAGCGGCAACATCAACAGAGCGAGCATACCACAAGTCACGACCCACGACAACGATGACGACGCAGCACAACAACAGTACATGAGTGAGTATGTCTCTGGCCGTAAACGGGACGTAAATTTCTGCCAAAATTGTGAACAGAGTGCAACCGCGTGGGGATCAGAAACAGAAAAATGCGGATTGATCCACCTAGAGGAGGTATTGACTTTCTCGAGAAAATCCCCATCATCCGCTGTGACTGTTCTGTGGCAACCAATCGTGAACAAATTTACAAACAATTATCCATCTTATATTCCCCGAGAAAAACTTGGGGCTCCTAAGCCGACATCCGCATGATTCGTCGAGCTGAGTCGAATATTAAAAATCCGCTTTTAGAAAAACCGAAAAAAAGAAAAGGATAACCTTTCGATTCAACTTGGATGTTTCGGAGTGAAGGCAAAAAACCAGCGAATGTTCACGATGATTATGATGAATTGTGCGGGCAGGCCAGGGGGGGAATGTGGTGGGGTGCTGGTTGATGTGGGATTTTGGATCCGCCAGCAGTAGTCACATCTATGGCACATTACCAGTCTAGAGCACAATAATATATCAAGGCGCGTACTGGATGGCGGTACGATGATTCCCGTGATGTGGGATTTGAAGCCTAGAGGTTGGTGCTTTATTATTCATGCCGTTTTTTTCTGTGTTTTTTTTTTCGTAAATTAGACCTATCACAGCCTTCGAGATTTCAATTGCAGCAGCGGATGTCACCGTGACATGAGGGAAAATTGAAACAATAATGAGACGTGTGGGTCGTTCTGGCAAAATGGTTTTGTGCCTGTTGTTGTGGACGAAACGTATTTATGTTCTTTGAATGATTTACAAAGCTAGAATTTCTTCTGAATTTCCATGGGGGTAATGGAACGGCAAGTGTTTTCAAAGCATTCGGATTTGCGAATAGTAAATTCCTCGAAGCAGTCTTGTTTAGACAGCTTGAAGCTGGCGTAGGTGTATTTTAGTATTAATGGAGACGATTGATTATACATTAATTGAATAGCTCACAACAAGTTTGCTTCACCCTCGCTTGCAAGCTACTCGAATGTGACACTACCCCGAAAACCATCACTTCGAAAGGCCAATACCCCGAAAACATATCAAATCAACCAACAGAGTGCAAAGAATGTGTTGCTTTGAGAAACGCATTAAAGATTCTGTTTTACCAACATTTTTGATTTTTCGGCTAATTAACTTAAACTGTCATTCTACCTCATTATTACCTGCAAAAGTACTATTCTACGAAATGGAGTAATAGATGAGATAATTTCTTCTTTCAATAGAATGCGATTGCCCAGCATAACGCAAACAGAGGAAATAGTTCCTCCTTTGACCCATTCGAGACGGATGAGTCTTATATACCCAGCATATTAGATTGGCTGCTAGAGAGCTAGGTCCTCGCTTTCTTCAGCAAAATTATTTGTCAGGACATTGGCTTTACAGGAAAATAATCGGAGGTCAAGTGTGACTATACCCTGAAGACCCAAATATCCGAAACCTTGAGAGGATTTCACTTCTGAGAGCATGCAAATGATCTGAAATATTTGAGTCCTATACCGAATGGTTTGATAATTTTGAACACTATGAGGTTAAGTCATCTTGAACGTCAAGATCAATTTTCAGAAACATGAGATGCTCATGGTTCTCCAAAACGTTCTCGAGCTCAGCCCACGGTATCTACCAGGTCAACCAAGAATTTTGCAATGTCCTCATCATACCCAATCCGGTTCAATAAGCATATGCGCATCATGTAAACTGATTTTTTACGAGATATTCAAGGTACTCCGAAAGCTTCTAGAGTTCAGCTCACGATATGTGCCAGATCAACCAAGTCCTTGGCAATATTCTTATAATCGTAATATACCCAATCCGGTTCAATATATGCGCCAATGGAATGGGAAAAAAATTGTCATCGAATTTCAAAAAACAACATTGCTCACAAGTTTCATTACCCCAAAATATGACCCCATGCAAAGTTTGAAGTCAATCGGACATGATTTAGGGGTGCCTAAAATTCATCAAAGTTTTGAAACTTTTACCCATGAAATTTTTTTCAAGAGGGGGCCAAAGGAAAAGTCGAAAATCGAATTTTTATTTTTGATGCTAAATGACTTAGAAATGCATGAAACGTCAAGATCTGATGTAATTAAAAATCCCAGATTAATCCACCTAGCAGTGATGATGCCTTTCTCGTGCATTATAAAATATATTGAAAAAATCACATTAGAAAGGTCAAAAAAGCTCTTTGGGGGAATAGATCACATTTTTTCGATCATTTTTAATATTTTTGCCTTGCCACCATTCAAAAAAATGTTCTTTGAATTTTCAAGGGGGACCTTTGGGGAAAAACAATGTTTTTTCAATAATTCCGAAAGCAATGATCGGGCCCATTTCCAATAGCAAACAATTTCGTCGAATGCAACTTGTTACGAGTAAAACGGGTAATTTTAAGTTCTAAAAAGAGTGCCTCCAAAAATTTTACACACACACACACACACACACACACACACAGACATCACCTCAATTCGTCGAGCTGAGTCGATCGGTATATAACACTATGGGTCTCCGGGCCTTCTATCAAGTTTTTTTAGCAATCATATAGCCTTTCGGTACAACTTTGTTGTACGAGAAAGGAAAAAATGCATATGTTACAAATATGCGATCGTGCGGTAGTACAATGATTAGCGATAGTAAATACAATGATTAGCGCGTTTTGAAAAATACATATGGATTAAAATTCGATATGTTTCCAACTTTCCTGATTCCCACGTAGTGTTTTTTCACCAATGTAATATTAAAGTTCAATAATACTACATAGTTGTATGTCATACATTGATTTTGCATCCCTTTGTGTAATAATTGTACAAGTACATTTGTGAAAATGAAACCAACAATTCACATAAATATAAATGAAAAAAAGCCGCATAATATGGAAATAAGGAGGTGTATGAAAACGAACGTTATGTTCAAATCACCCATATGCCCAAACTACACCATCATTCCACCCAAACCAACCAAACCACCCAAACCAAAAAGCAGTTAGCCTTAAGGCTCTATAAACCGTAATCAATTTGATGATGAAGATGATTTTGTTCTCATTCGCACTAATACTAATGCAATTTTAGCCAAAATTCAATATTTCACTGCTATTCACCAACTTACCTCTGTCAACGTATATTCATGGTATTTTCATATGAATTTTTCACTCACCTAGCTAATTAATTATCAATTAATTGACTAAAAAGCGCTTAAAACTGCTTTTTTCCTAGACAAAGTTTCGTATGCTAATTATACACACACCAACTCCGAACGATCGAGACACACACATACACATGCACTCAGTTTTTCACTTGTTCTTTTCTCGCCGTTTTCTTGATTTTATCACAACTAAACATAATTCACTACCTAATTTTCACTTTTGTCTTTGATGTTGAACACCAATTTCTTCACTTCATGTCGAAAATCCAACTAAAACTGCTTTAAAAAATTTGAAGTGAGAGACAAATTTGACGGCCGTATTGTGATTGTTGCAAAATTCGGAACACCCAAATTCACTACCGCATTAGGTGAAATAGTGCGCTCAAAGTCTCGGCAAAGCAACTTAGAAATATCAAAACAATACATCGAATATGCTAGTCGACACGCAAACAACTTTATGCATATACAAGAAAAGAATCATCATTTCATCGTTGCCAGATTTATTTGATCAAATAATTACTGCGGTTTGTCGAATTAATCAAATCAACCAGAAAAAAAGAAAAGATTATGCAAGCTTCTGTTGGCAGGGTGGATAATGGTTGGTATTTAATTTTACCGTACCATTCATCCTACCATGCAGTCAAAAAAAACAAAACTACGGCAGCCGCAGCAGCAGCCACGTCCAAACAGACGACTGCACATACTTTTACTATTTTCTCCCCCCACAATCAATGTTTTCGTAGAATAATTTCTAAACGTATAGGTAGTCGGTTTTTGTGGCTAATATACGTTTCGTTATTCCTTACTCATTTTACAGATTAGAACTAATAAATCAGAATCTGTGGCTAGCACTCTTTCAAGGCTGTGTGCCACAGCCTAATTCAACTCGATTCTGTTCTATTTGCACTGCGCACAAGAAAGTGTGGATGGATGGCACGAGACTCACGCAGCAGCAAACAAACGGGTGAAGAATAAAAATAACTTACTTTCGTCTTACATTTATTTGGGAAACTGTCTCAGTGTGCTCGACTGCTCAGTGCACGAAATTTTACCGGATAAAATGTAAATATTCGGAGAATCAAAATGTTTTACTGTACTTTCCCCAACACTGTATGTTGAAAGTCCAGTGGTGTTCGAAGAAATTTAAAAGTTTCCATATAATAAATATTTCATAAATGCTCAAAAATAAACATTTTGTTGCATCTGGCAACATTATGTAGCAGCTGACAAGCTTTTACCACCCCATTTCCACCCACCTCAAATTTTCGTCACTTTTCGTTCAAGTTGCCTCACCAATACTAACAAGCAATAACGTCATTAATTTACAAAACAGAGTTACGGAGTCTTGAGCCTTAATGACACGCCTCTTCTTTCCTTCCAAAGCATGAAACAAAATGGCAGCAAACGTAACTAGCGCACGAGAAAGCATGTACGTAGGTATGCGATTTTTATTTCCAACGACGAAACTTTTACAGCTGTGTTGAGGCGAGCGGATGAACTCATCGGCTTCGGGTCTCTAGCGCGTGTGTGTTCGTCCATTAGTTTTCGTGTTCCACATTTGAAGCTTTGGAAAACTTGAGGTTAGCATGAGTTAGCTTGAGAGGTTAGCATCATCAATAAAGCACGAAAGAAGCAACACAAACATTCATGCTGTCAGTTATATACACGGTGCGAAATTTATTCACCGCATGCAGAAATGCTACACCCTTAATTTGTTTTACTCAATATTGTGCGGTTACTTGCTAAGTTTTTTTTAAACTTTATTAAGTGTTATTTTAATCTCCAGATTATGTTCAACACCGTACTTGCTAAATGGACACGGTCGGTTAAAGTAGCTGTTCCTTAAATAGTTCGTTAAAGTAGTCGCTAGTTGGTTAAAGTTCGTTAAAGTAGTCGCTAGTTCGCTGTTGGTTTGAGCGAGACAGAGTATATGTCAAAAAAAAATTAACCTGCAATCTGCGGTGTATTGTTCGAAATGAACGTTTATCAGCAATGGACTTTCTGCTCAGAGTCTATTATATAGAGTTGCGCAAAGAGGATCTTCTTACACTTATTCTGAACGATCTTCTTGTTATTCTGTTTGCAACTTTCATTTTTGTTCAACCCTTAAAGTGACTTCACGGGAGTGTTCACTGCTAAAGCTTTTTTATTCGATAACAAAGTCACCCACAGAGTGCAAACACGTGAGTATCTTGTTGGGGGGTGTATTGAAGTTTTTTGAAGCTGTTTCTAGAACAAATCTAATACATTTCAATTCATGCGTTTTAATTCGCCATAATAATCATTAGGCGATAACAATACTTCCGCCTCACCAACAAGCATTTGTTTATTTTGCTCGATAGGTAGACGGTTTGACAGTTCAATAGGTAGATTTGGCTTCACTCTTTACGTAACTCTATATATAATAGACTCTGTTTCTGCTGTACTATAGATCTCGCATAATTTATCAAAAGGACCTAAGTAACATTTTTGACGTAGGACTTACGTCTCTCTTCACTATACCGGGTGTCATTTCAATATTTCTAAAACGACCGCGTTACGCTGTGTTGAAAGATTTTGAATGATAATAGCGTTTGTCCCAGTGAACGGATCTCTTCGGAAAACCCCTTAATCGACAGATCTTAAGTATGCCTTTCATATTCATACTTGATATGACCCGAAAAACTTGTTTCAATAGGCCTAAAACTGTTTTCGAAGCAAAACATTGACTGCACTGAAATCTATAAATATGGGTGCCACTTGTTCATCGCGTCATTTGTTCGCTTGATTCTGATGGGTGCAGACGCTAGCGGATAAGCTGCAACTGCGCACCAAAATAAGCAATAAAAAAAAAGGGTGACGCAATTTTTCCTTCTCATTCTGTTTAGAACTTCCAACGGGATATTTTTCTTTCATTCTAACCGGGACAAGCAAAGCCACAGCAGCATCGATTCGACAGCACTCGCAACTTTTCGCAAAACAGCATCGTCCGCAACATCCGCTTTTCGGCCCTGCAGGCCGAGGCCACCATCAGCCAAAGCAAGCCAGTACAGCCGCAGAAAATGTTCCAGAAGCAGCCCATTCTACAGACCCGACACCGCAGCAATGCCGAGGAGATACCGGCAGCAGCAGCAGAGTCGAGCTGAAACTAGCCGGCATCAATGAAGAGCTGAGGCCGACCGGCATCAGTGTTGAGCCGAGACCGGCCGGCATTGGTATCGAGCCGAAACAAGTTGAAGAAAATCAAGAGAAAGAACTGAAATGTTCTTGAAGAAATCGCGTGTGTGTGTGTTTTGGTTTCGAGTAAAGAAACCCCCTCGGTCAACCAGTTCCCCGAAAGGAGTTAATTTTCGGCCCTTATCAGGGCCAAGAGAGTTAATAATAATTTTCGCAATTGGGTGGCATTCGTCACTGGTTCGTCGCATGCTGCATTAAGGCAATTCGCATCCCGCTGGTTCCATTGAAGAAACAGCAAACGTCAAGCGGATACGCTGCATGAAGACAGGTTTTGCGCTCCACCCAGGAGCACCCAGCATCAGCCTTACAGTCCGCTGCAACATGACGCAACAGATGGAGATAGAAAATGTATTTCTTTGAAGCAAACGGTTCTTCTGAGAGCCACTGATATATATAATATCAAGGTTTTAAATACCCTCTGCGTTAGAAAATGTACTTGGGTGTCAAATCCAATATTCTAGAGTTAAAATGTTATACGCGAATAGCAGATTTTCAAGAGATTTTTTATAACCGTGACATAACAAGAACTGTGACCGCAAAGTGGACGAAAACTAGACTTGACCATGCCTTTAAAGACACTTAATATGTCCAAATTTCTCACATAATCTAATTTAGATAAATGAACCGGTGATAACAGCCCAAACATTATTATGTAACAGTTTTCGTGAGCAATTTAAAAAAGATATCTCAAAATGAAAAGCTATCAATCGATTTATATAGAAAAACATTGTTTGATACTGTTCGCGCACAAAGCGAACGTGACTGAATGTTCTCCCAAACTACCAATCCTAAATCTTCCGCACTTCCCACCTGAACAGCAATTCCTAGCTCGATTGCCTGGCTTGTGGCCTGTACCGTGCGAAAAGTCCCGTTAGGAAATAGACGCCAGCAGCGAGCAACAAGAGAAAGAAGAAGAAGCCCATCACGAACGCGTCGATGATGATGACGCTTTGGCTGACAAAGGAACGGGATACAAGACGCTCACTGATTGGCCGATCAATCGGGAAGCAAAGATGATTCAAAATTAAGTATAAAAGAAAAGTGCATTAGCTTACAGAGCATTTTAGGGATGAATGACCGCCTGAGTTAATATCCCTCAAAAACGAACCATCATCATCATCATTAAAGAGCATTCAGTCCTTCTTATTAGCTGGACCAAGCCGAAACAAACAGCCTTTTTCAAGGCTATAAGAGTTAAATAATTTCCTTATTCAGTCGATATCGTATGCACTCGGAGGCCCTTCAGTCGAAGCTGCGAATGAGCTGCTGCTGGGTCTGACGAGAAGGCATAAAATAGCGCAACGTGATTTTTTTTCCTTTCATTCTGACCGGGACAAGCCAAGTAGCAGTAATATCGATTCGACAGCATTCACACTTTCTAGCAAGGTAGCATCGTCCATACTATCCACTTTTTCGGCCCGGCAGAGTCGAGGCCAACATCAGCCGAAGCATAGCCATCAGTACAGCAGTAGAAGAAGTTCCAGAAGCAGTCCACCCCACAGACCCGACACCGCAGCAATGCCGAGCAGATACCGGCAACAGCAGCAGAGTCGAGCCGAGGCCGGCCGGTATCAGTATCGATCCGAGACAAGCTGAAGAAAAGCAAGAGAAAGAATTGCGATGCTTTTGAAGAAACCGTGTGTGTTTTGGTTTCAAACAAGAAACTCTTTCGGTCAACCAGTTGTCCATGAAAAAGTTAATTTCCAAGAAAGATAATGATAATGCTCGCAATTGGTCACCGGTTCATCGGTCGGCAGTTCGTATCCCGCTGGTTCCATCTGGAGAAACAACACACGTCGGCACATACCTACACTGCATGAAGACAACTTTGGTTTCGCACTCCACCCGGAGCACCCAACATTAGTTTTACAATCCACTGCAACATGACGCAACAGATGGACATAGAAAATGTTTATTTTCAAAGCATACGGTTTTTCTGAGAGCCATTGATAGACTTACTAAAGAGTTCTTAAAAATTCTAAAATACTCTGGAGATAAAATGTTATACGCGAATAGCAGATTTTTAGGATTTTTTCATAACCGTTACATAACAAGAACTGTGACATATAATGAAATAAATCACAAAAAATTCCACTATTAGATGAAAAATCGATTGAGAGCTTTTTTTTTTGAGATATTTTTTCCTATATTGCTCATGAAAATTGTTAAAGTAATGTTTGGGCTGTTATCGCCGATTTTTTATACAAATTAGGTGACGTGAGAGATTTGGATATATTATACATCTTCAAAGTCAAGGTCAAGTCAAGTCCTACGTCCACTTAGCGGTTATGTCACAGACATTACCTACTGTTCGTTTTTCATGAATTAATTTGAGTACTGCAATCAACAGAACAACATGAAAGCTATTGCGATTCTTTTCTAAAATTAGCATACTGGCTCACCAGTTACGCGCCGGGTCCCATGCGCCGAGTTGTGCGCCATGCAAAAAGTAAATAAACCAATGTCAAATAGATGTGAGCTTTCGGTAAGCTTTTCCACATTCGCTTGTAAGGTATGTAGCATATTGTCGTCCCTTTACGAAAAGATATTTTTAAGTGAAATTGTTCGAGGTTTAGTAGTTTTTTGCTTTTCTTTCGCCTGTGTTGGTTGCGTTCGGGATATTGTTTAAGTGGATATTAGTAGTGCAATTATGTTTAATTTGTGATGTAATATTCTACACTTAAATTGAGTAAAGTACCATAATATGACAATACCTTAGCGGCGCACAACTAAGCGAGGCAGAGGTGAATGAGCAAAATGCTATAATATCTCGAGAATCACAATATTGATTGCAGTATTCAAATTAATTCATGAAAAAAAAATGTTACTTACGTCCTTTTGAAAAGTTAAGCGAGAATTCATGAAAAAAATTTACTTAGGTCCTTTTGAAAAGTTATGCGGGAAATGTAATAAAATGCGTAAAGCCAAAATAGAACTTTTTGGGAACTTGCAAGTGTTCTGATTGTTTAAGTTGACTTTTTGTAAATTTATTGGTCAATATTTAAGAAGTGCTCAATCATTATTGATTTATTGGCATTTATCGGTGAGTACAACATCTAACGTCCACCCAGGAACGGCTTGCCTGTCTTGCAAGAGTAGTCAGCATGCTACTACCCAACCCGTTCCTGGGTTGACGTTAGGCAGAATAACAGCGATTTCAACAATGCTGTTCTCACAGAGGGCCCCTCTACTAAAATTTCAATTTCTGTTCGTTTATACTGCCGCTCGCTTGTGACACCTATCCATACTGTTCTTCATTGTTGCGCTCCCTCTTACTTTGAGCTTTAGATGTTGTACTCACCGATAAATGCCAATAAATCAATAATGATTGAGTCATGTACGGTGATCAAAAAACTTTCCCAATTTAAGAAGTGCAGTTAAAAGAAAAGTGCATACTTAGTTTATTCAAATTTGATTCAGACTATCTTTTGAAAAGGGTCAAACTTGTTTTTACTGATTTTTTCAAATGGATATAATCGAAAAACGACCCTTCCTACAAAAAAGTGTTGTATGGGTGACTATCGCAAAATCAGTCAAACTTTCTAATAAAACTTTTGAAAAACTCAAAATTGAACCCTACACTAAAAAAATCGATTTAAAATTAAAGTCGATTTGCAAAAAACGCCCTTTTCGATTTGGACGAAATTTTGTCTCAAGATAGGTGATTATGTTCCTACCAACCGTCCATACATCGCAAGCTGGGCACTTTGAAGGGAAAAAAAATTTTCTAACAAAAACTTTTTCTTGACGGAATTGATTTTTTCAGTGTCTTTAAGGGGTGGATTTAACATATGTATACATAATATACTCATATTAAGTATTCCTGTACAGTCAGGCAGAGTACAATGTTTTGGTCGTAACTGGTCGCAATAATGGAATATAATATTTTTTTTGAAGATATAAACCCCTTCTTAATATTACTCTTAATTTAAAAACAAACTATATTTAGTGACTAAATTAGACAATGTATCATAAAAATAGATTTGCTTGGGGTTCTATAACGATGGCTTTCATTGGTTTAATTTCAGATGAAAATACACTGAAAATAATTCCGACAAGAAAAAGTTTTTGTTAGAAAAACTTTTTTTCCTTAAGAGTGCCCAGCTTGCGATGTATGGACGGTTGGTAGGAAACATAATCACCTATCTTGAGACAAAATTTCATTTAAATAAAAAGGGCGTTTTTTCGCAAATTGACTTTAAAATTTTAAACTGATTTTTTCAGTGTAGGGCTCAATTTGGATTGTTTCCGATATTTTCACTAGAAAGTTTGACTGATTTTGCGATGGTCACCCATACAACACTTTGTTGTGGGATGCGTCGTTTTTCTATTATATCCATTTGAAAATATTAGCAAAAAAATTTCAGCTCTTTTCAAAGGATAGTCTAGATTAAATTTGGAAAAACATTTTTGTTTTCATTTCGGATCATTTGGTGATTTTTCATTTCTCATTTTTCATTTCTTACTTCTTACTTTTCACTCCTCACTTCGCACTTCTCACGTCTCACTTTTCACTTCTCACTGCTCACATCGGCCCATAGGGGAAAGAAATGGCAGAAATGACGCTTAACTTTTAAAAAGAACATATGTCACCTTTTATTCATGAATTAATTTGTGTACTGCAATCAAAAGCTATCATATTGGTCTATTGATCGCAATATTAAAATTCATTCATGAAAATATGTTTCTTAGGTCATTTTGAAAAAATAAACGAGAATTTTCGGTGTATACATGAAATCTTAAAATAGGTACTTTTTAACTCATTAATGGGTTTCTATGTTTCTTTGTGAAGTTTTTTCTTCCGTGTAAGCTGTGTATTAGGGTGGCTCAAAAAACACTTTTTCAAATTTTTTGATGGGCCGCCCTTTTATTCGGTTCTATTTGATGCCCTGATGCTCTGGACAAAATTTCAGCCAAATCGGTCAACGTTTGGGCGGTGCTAAACTCGTTGGAAGTTTATATGGAAAAATGAATGCAGAAACATCCCAAAACAGTGATTTGCAGTTGGACGGCACAATTTACGATCAAGAACCATAATACTCATTCAGTTCTTGTAGAATAAAATACAGAATGTTATGCTTAAAAACACGAGAAGCTTAGAGATTACTAAGCACAGATGTTAGCATTTTACCGGAGTGTTGTAGGGGAATAAATATATACTTTCAAAGGTAAAAGAAACGAAATTTGCTCAAACCCCACTTCACAGAAATGCTAATAACTTAGCCGGGCAAACTCTAATCTTCTCGCGGTTTTCAGCATACCATTCTGTATTAAATTCTCCATGATCTGAATGAATATCATAGTTCTTCATCGTAAGTTGTGCCGTCCAACTGCAATTCACTGTTTTTGGATGTTTCTGCATACATTTTTACATATAAACTTCCAACAAATTTAGCACCGCCCAAACGTTGACCGATTTGGCTGAAATTTTGTCCAGAGCATCAGGGCATCAAATAGAACCGAATAAGAGGGCGGCCCATCAAAAAAAATGAAAAAAGTTTTTCCCATACTAATTTGAGCCACCCTACTGTGTATTCTATACTGTCAGTGTGCCGGTTTCCAATAAATTGTGTCTTGGGAGAACATAACCTAGAAAATCGATAGCTTATTTGCTACGAAATAATGATGTTTCATAACTCTTTGAATATTTACTATTTTTTGAGAAGTGCCATCATTATGAAACTCAATAGTGAACAAGAAGAAAACATTCCCCATCGAATGCAACTTGTTGTAGCAAAATCGATTCAGGTTTAGTACTAGAAAAATTGGCTAATGTTTCAATGTGCACACACATACGCACACACACACACACACACGGACACACACACGGACAGACAGACATTTGCTCAGTTTGTCGAGCTGAATCGAATGGTACATATATAATACTATGGGTCTACAAGCGCTCTATAAAAAGTACGTTTTGGGAGTGAAATGAAAGCCTTTCTGGTACAACTTTGTTGTACAAGAAAGGCAAAAATGGTAGAAAAATCGATTTTTTCTCTTAGAACATTTTTGGGATTGCATACTGTCATTTTCATTGGCACCCTAATGCTTATTGTAAACCCGTATAATGCAAGCTCATTTTTTTTAAACGAGGTATTCATAGTACTCCAGAACATTCTTGGGTTCAGTTGAAGGTATCTACCAGATCAAGCAGGTCTTTTGAAATTTTTGTTGGGGCGCAGAACCACTGCGTTCAGAAGACCAGAAATATTGCGTTGCGTTGAAATGGAGTATTTCGTAGATTGCATACTGATAGCTGTCATGTACGTTCCCCAACTTTCTTACTTCAATTTCTTATGGGTTATAATTTGGGATGGAATAGCAACCCAATTGAAGGTCAAAACGATAAAGCATGAAAGCTTCCATTGCCAGCCACGCCCGTCTTCTCCTTTACTAGAAAAAGGAAGGAAACGATGATATGACATCTACTTAACAAGAGGCCAGCGAATCACCAACGCCCTCATAAATGTCAAGGAGTAGGAGGGTTGGAAAGGAATATAGTTTGGAATTTCGAATAGAGTTGGGAATTTCGAATGTTTCCATTCGCTCAATTGAGTCGGTAGCCAATTCGACTACTTATATGCATATGCACAACATGTAATAGATTTAGGTGCTCCCTTCGGTGGGGTTCGATCCCACGAAACCAGTACGCTAGACAAAAGCTATCCCTACTAAGCTACGAAGGACCCTCATCGTCCTCCGCAGCTTAGTGGGTACTGATGAAACCAAATTCCCAGCACCGGGCACCAGCCGAACCTTTACAATACATTTTCAGAACTAACTCTCTCATATATATATATATATATATATATGTTTTTGTGCAAACGCCAACCAGATAAATTTGTTTTTTAACATTGCATTATTGCTAATAGTTTATTCTACGCATACACTTCTTTTTCGGGCGAGAACCAGAAGCACATCCTGAAGTAGATCGTGAAGCAGCAAATAGAGCTCGCCGCTAATTGGCAAGTGGACGTTGAGGACAAGATTCCTTCTCATGGCCAGGCGCTTCGCGAAGAAGAACTTGTCGAATAGAGATCTATCCATCGGCATTCTATATGCCATATCGATTTTATCAATATTTTAGAAAATTCGCAATCTTCTCCCAGGATGGACGAGGACTGCCCGTAAGAAACCGAAACTGCACGGTATTAACGATTTCACTCATATCGATTATAATCAAATGTTGTTTTTAACAACAAATTTGGCACTATCGCAGAGCTCACAAATGTTAATGGCCGTAGAACAAAGCGCGTGTGATAATATCACTAGCAAACAACACTCACAGTGTGTGGAACAAAACCAATTACAGAGAGCACGTTTGCTTCCGATTTTCAACAACACCAGCGGTAGAACGGAGGACGAAGTGGCCTGTGCGGTATATAAGAGTCTTCTCCATACGTCGCTAACCACGCAGTCTACGAAGGGTCCGCAATTCATCTTCACCTTATCGATCCACCTTGCCCGCTGCGCACTTCCTCTTCTCGTACCCGTCGGATCGTTGTTGAGAACCATTCTCACCGAGTTACTGTCCGACATTCTGGCTACGTGCCCGAACCACCGCAGTCGTCCGATTTTCGCGGTGTGAACGATGAATGGTTCTCCCAGCAGCTCATGCAACTCGTGGTTCAATCGGCTCCTCCACGTACCGTCCGCCATCTGCACCGCGCCATAGATGGACTACCGGACTAATGAGCGTTTTGTAGATTGTCAGATTGGTACGGCGGCGAACTCTATTCGATCGGAGCGTCTTACGGAGTCCAAAGTACGTACGATTGCCAGTCACTATGCGTTTCTGAATTTCTCTGCTGTTATCATTTTCGGCAGTCACCAGTGAGCTCAAGTACACAAATTCTTCTGCCACCTCGATTTCGTCACCACCGATGCAAACTTGCGGTGGGTGGCTCACATTGTCTTCTCTTAAACCTCTTCCTATCATGTACTTCGTATTCGACGTGTTGATGACTAGTCCGATCCGCTTAGCTTCCCTCTTCAGTCTGATGTAGGCTTCCTCCATCTTCTCAAAGTTACGTGCCATAATATCTATGTCGTCGGCGAAGCCGAATAGCTGGACGCACTTATTGAAAATTGTACCACTCGTGTTAATCCCTGCTCTTCGTATTACCCCTTCCAAAGCGATGTTGAATCACCTTGCCGTAACCCTCGTCGCGTTTCGAAGGGACTCGAGAATGCCCCTGAAACTTGAAATAAGTACATCACCCGATCCATCGTCGCTTTGATCAACCGTGTCAGTTTATCCGGAAATCCGTGTTCGTGCATTAGCTGCCATAGCTGGTCCCGATCGATTGTATCATATGCGGCTTTGAAGTCGATGAATAGATAGCACGTTGTATTCGCGGCATTTCAGCAGTACTTGGCGAATGGCGTACACCTGGTCCGTGGTAGAGCGTTCGCCCATAAAACCCGCCTGGTACTGCCCCACGAACTCTCTTGCAATTGGTGCTAGTCGACGGAATAACATTTGGGAGAGTACCTGGTAGGCGGTGTTCAGCAATGTGATTGCGCGGTAGCTGCTACAATCCAGCTTAGCGCCTTTTTGTAGATGGGACACACGACTCCTTCCATCCTGCGGCAAATTTCCTCCTCCCTAATCGTGGTAATCCAGTGGTAAACCCAGTCCAGCGCTTTAGCCAGTGCCTCACCTCCAGTTTAGTCTCGGCGTTCGACTACGACGCGTGTTGTACACCGTCGAGAGTTTTAGACGCAGACATACTGCAACGAGGTAGTTGTGGAATTCAATATTCGCACTGCGGCTGTCTGCGATTTTCAAATCCTTGAAAATGGTAAAATAAATTACCGAAACCGTCGGATCCAGAAGTAAATATGTTTTTGCTGTTTCACAAGACTGTAACGGCCGAAAACGACTTGATTTTCAGTTGAGTTACCCACAGTCGTCAAGAGCTATAGCGTTATTTCTATCTTTTGATCTTTCGACCTTTTGACTCAAAGTTTTTGTTTCGACCTTTTATCCCTTCGACCTTTCGACTCTTCGACCTTTTGTCCTTTCCCAGTAAACCCCATATCGTATAACAAACAGCAAATAAAGTCGCATTTGCGTCCATCAAAAATCTAAATCGCATTCCATATCAAACTTTGTCAGATTATTGTCGAACAATGTTGTATTGAATGCATCGTATACGATAATTTTTACCGTAGTGAAAATCAATCGTAATTGTGTAAATAAAAAATCGTAATGACTTATATTTCTTGCAATATCCTATATCAGTGCGAATGAATGCCTACATGAATCGTAATACAATCGAAACCATTTCAGTCCAAATGGATTGTAGACGTTTCAAGCAGTTGTAAAGATATAAATTGTGTAGTTTATGTTGAACAAAAATCCATCTCATTTCAAGATGTGCAGTATGGTGCAGTGGTAGAGTATCCGCCTGCAAATCTAAAGATCGCATATTCGAGACTTGGTGATGATAAGATTTTTTTTATTTTCTGTATTTTAATGTTTAATCGTAATAATGTTCTTTTGATGTCGGGAAAAATCGTAAAATAAAACTCGTATGTACCTATATCGCCTCCACTTTGGTACGTATATAGCCAATCTGTGCATTATATACGATTAAGTTAGTTCTTATATAATAACCTATATCAAGAGTTATAGGTACCAAAATGTTGACTGGGTTCGACCTATTGTCCTTCCCACCTTTTGACCTTCGACCTTCGGCCTTTTGACTCATATTTTTTGTTTCGATCTTTTGTCCCTTCGGCTTTTTGACCCTTCGACCTTTTGTCCTTTCAACCTTTTGACCTTCAATCGTTTGACTCATATTCTTTGTTTCTACCTTTTGACCCTTCGACCTTTTGTCATATCGACCATTCGACCTGCTTTCCTTCGACATTTGGCCTTTGACCTTTTGACCTTCGACTTTTTTTTCTCACAACCGTTATTTCTATCGTTTTGTGTGATGACTGTTTCTTTTGTATTTTAGTAAAAACGGCTACTCAGTCAAAATTTAGAAACACGAGTATGTTATTTACCCAACGTTTCCACACGGGGATTGTGTTATTTCTATCTTTTTATATTTCGACCTTTCGTCCTTTCGACTTTTCGAAACAAATTTTTTGTTTCGACCTTTTGAGTGTTCGACTTTTTATCCTTTCGACCTTTTGACTCATATTTTTTGTTTCGACCTTCAGACTCTTCGACCTTGTGTTCTTTCGACCTTTTTATTTTTGATCTTCTGACTCATATTCTTTGCTTCGACCTTTCGTTCCTTCGACTTTTTGTCCCTTCGACCTTTTGACCCCTCGAGGTTTCGTCCTATCGACTTTTTGACCTTCGATCTTTTGTCCTACAACCCTCTCTCTTACTCACTCACTCTTATTCCATCACTCACTTTTGCTCACTCACTTACTCTTACTCACTCACTAATTCTTACTCACTCACTCACTCTTGCTCAGTTATTTCCTCTTACTCGCTCACTCACTCCTACTCATTCGCTAATTCACTCACTCACTCTGATTTACTCATTCATTCTTACTCACTCTCTCACCCTCACTCACTCGCTTTCACTTATTTTACCCAGTTGCAAACTCACTCACTCTCTATTACTATTTCATTTGCTCACTTTAATTCACACGCTCACTCACTGACTCTGAAAAATGGGATGGCATCGTTCTTGACCACTGTGGTGGCCGTCGGCAGGTAGATGCGACAGAAAATTATTAACAAGGATGCGCCTTTCCAAATATTAAGCAGAATCTTATATACTAAGCATATGCGGTATTTCGAAAAATTTCGTTTCAGGTGGTTCGAAACGAAATTCCGCGGAATTTCGCGGAATTTGAGCATGGCGAAATCTGATTTCTTGATTTCGTTTCGTTTCGTAAAATTACAAAAATTTCGCTAGAAAAAAACTAGCTTCTAACGAAATTTAACGGAATTCCGCGGAATTTCGAAACAAATTTAAACTTATCCATACTTTACATTATAAAAAATTTTGGCTGCGCCGCTGAACAAAACCGTTAAGTTGTTTTCAAAACTTAAGGTTATACAATTTTTTCTATTAATTTCTATTAGCGTTGAATTGATTTGAAACACTGTTTTCGTCTTCATGTTTTCAAAATAACTTCGTTTACAACAAATATTTTGTCGCTTACCAAGGGGTTTCACATGAATTGCCTTCTCAACTAACCAACGATTTCTTTTCCGTAGCGCTCACGGAGATGCAGAGCATTCCTCGGTCTCTTTAAACAATGAGTGTTAAACTAATTTTCCTCTCCTAATCCTAAATTGAATATTAGTAAGTGACAAGGAATGTTTCTATGGTGAATTAGTCAGTTTTAGGCGAGAGGCAGTTTATCGGGTCTTCTAGTCTAGCAATAAAATTTCACTGCAGCAGCAATTATCATCACGTTAAGAAAATTATTTTGAGCTTTCTAGTGGAATGTCTTCACTTGTCGTAAGACGAGTTTGTACAATCCCATTTAATTCCACCACTTAATTGTACCTTGACAGATATGTATTTCGACCTCAACAGTAAGGTCGTCTTCAGTGTCTTACTCGAGTCACTACTGCTGTCCAATGAGAGCATGAAGTAGCTCGAAGTTTCCCCCTGTCCTGCTCATGCCCATTTGTTGACAAAAAAACCCAGAATAATCCACCTAGCGGTGACGGCGCCTTTCTCGCGGAAAAAGGTAATAAATGTAGCCTTTACGCTTACACCTCGATGATGTACAAGAAAGGCAAAACAGTTACACCGTCTAATGTTATGATAGAAAATTTACACTAGTAAACGACAGATGGCGCTGCCAAAAATTTCTTCCTATGTTCGAATTTTGACTTTCGGACAATTTCATAGTACTATGAAACTCAACGAAGAGCATACTTACGCCTAAATGCGTGCAACACGAGCATCTTTATAGTACGATGAAACTCTTAATGGAAGCAAGCCACGGATAAACTTTAAAAATATTCATAGATGCAAGATGCAAGGCATTTTTCATAACACATAATTGTTCTATGTGACTATGTCTCATCACTATTTTAATATTATCTATTTTTTGCAATTTACAATTATTATGAAATTCAATAGTGATCAGCAGCGTTTTAGTCTCTGTCGGATGCAACTTGTTGCAAGAAAATCGGTTAAGAGTTTCTATGTGAAAATTTGGCTAATGTTTTTTATGGCATTTTGTGCACACACACGCACACACATACACACACACACACGCACACACGGACAGACAGACATTTGTTCAGCTCATCGAGCTGAGTCGAATGGTATATAACACTATGGGTCTCCGGGACTTCTATCAAAAGTTCGAATTTGGAGTGAAATGATAGCCTTTCGGTACAACTTTGTTGTACGAGAAAGGCAAAAAGAACGAGCAGGACGGGAACAACTTCGAGTTACTTCGAGCTGCTCATTGGACAGCACTACTGTCTTTACGAGACACAGCGGAATGCTTCACCGCCGCGACCACAAATGGCAACAAAAGATTTCGACAGTCACAAAAGTTTCTCTCAAAATTCTTACTTTTATTTGCTGCTGTTAGTGACTGGTAAGGGGCATTGAGAGAAATTGTTGCCAGAGGCGGCCGTCGACAGGAAGTTGCTGCAGAAAATTATTCTTTAAAATGGCGTCTGTAGCAATTGCGCGGTAAACCATTGAGTGACTGTCTCGGTGACAGCAGAATTGTGCAAGTGCTGTTTTCTCTCTCATCTTTCGCTCGCTGCCGATATACCTGCTTTACTATTTTTGCCTTTCTCGTACAACTAAGTTGTACCAAAAGGCTATCATTTCACTCCGAAAACAAACTTTTTATAGAAGCCTCTGAGTCTCATAGTTATACCAATCGACTCAGCTCGACGAGCTGAGCACATGTCTGTCTGTCCGTGTGTATGTATGTGTGTATGTGTGTGTATGTGTGTGTATGTGTGTGCACAAAAGCTATAAAAAACATTAGACAACTTTTCGTATAGTAATCCTTAACCGATTTTCTCGCAACAAGTTTCATTTGACATGGGACAAAGCCTTGTTGATCACTATTGAATTTTATAACGATCGGCCATTGCGTTTAATAGTTATGAAGAAAATAGTCCATCGGACCATACAAACCCCATATAAGGTTGGTGTCTTAACTAAATGCGAGAAAGGCACCACCAACGCTAGGTGGATTAATCTGGGTTTTTTAAACAAATTCTATTGAGCGCTGCCGATGCTGATGACGATCGCACGATGATTTCCAGCAGGGATTGAATCCTAAAGAGAAACAACATGTCTCTCACTTATCATCTCTGTATACATATACGATATGTAGCATACCGCGAGAGACTTTTTTCGCAAGCTGTCATGATAGAGTACAGATTCGGGATGCTATACCCCATGATAAATTTCTTTTAGAAAGCTCTAAATGCGGGGAGCACTTGCTCTGATGATGAATTTCAACTTGTTCTACACAGCTGTGCAGTAACCAACACGAAAGGAGCGAAAACAAAGCGAGAATCACCATTTTTCTGTGGGGGCTGCCTATCCGATTCTGTATTTTCGCACTTGTATACAAGTTTGATAAATTTGTTATCATGGCTTGTTATGATTCGGAACAGTTTTTGCCTCTCTTTTATCGTTGTTCGTTATCTATTGAGAGCGATTTATGCAAACCCTGATTTCCAGCAAAACCGCAAACACGTGGGAAAGCAGCTTTCTTAATTAAATTGAGATGATGTCTTCGCCAGCATCGGTCCTAATAACATTTCCATTTGTGATGATCGTTGGCGGGACTTGAAGAAAATTGTTTTGCCGATAGCAAATTACGATCTACGACGGATATGTCCTTCGTCTGATATTGCATCTATGCTATATTTTCTATTCTTCCCTAACTTAAAAAGAAAAGTTACATAAGCACTCAAAAATTAAAAAAAAAAAATCACCGGCTCACGCACATTTTTTTTGCAGAAAGTGTGATTGTATTTTTCTATTTGGTTATTCGGTATTGGAAGTAAACAGTATTGTACCTATCACATATGAATTTATTTTCGCTTCCTGTAACTTCCTTTTCTTGGAATACTCTGCCACTAGCGTATCTCGTAGACGCATGAATGCGCCCAAAATAAGGCAGTCTTTTTCTATCTCCGTCTTATCTCGAGTCTTGCCTAAGGCAGACATACGTTTCTCCTGCTTTCCTTTCTTCCATATTTGAGCTTCCTTCGCCCAATGCACAATCCATCTGACACGACAAATCCAGCTTTTAAAGCTGCTTATGTGCTTATCGACGACAGATTCAACCGTGCGGTACAATGCTGTTTTGCGACCGGATCGAGACTCGCTAATATTGCCGCCGTGATCGTCATCATCGTCGCACTGTGTGTCGGCTTATAGGCAAACTAAGGAAGCAAGGGGAAAAAATATCAAACGAACCCTTCACGACCTCATAAGCATGCTTTCCTCTCGGTTGAATGCCTTTTTTTCCCGGAAAATCTGTGGTCGTTGTCGCAATGGAGTACAAATATGTACATCTGTCTGCATTGGTGAGAGCACATGCCAGCAACGGTGCTCCCCGTCAGTTGACGAACGCAGGCAGGACCTCCCGGCAGACAACAACGATGTGAGATGTATGAGCTGGGGAGGGCAGCTCTGTTGGAGTACCTTTTCAAAGCATAAATATAAACATTTATTTTCAGATTTCTAAAAAACAAACTGTTTCGAAGGTTTTTTGTTTTACCTAAAAATGTTATTGAAATTAAATTCGTTTTAAAAAACATTTTGTTTTTTTTTTTGAAAAAATTTCCCATACAGTGCAAGCAATACAATTATGCAACTGCAGAATAGGAAGCCATCACCCAGCAAAAGCTCTAGGGAAACAAGAAATAAATGGCACCAGTATCGGAACCGGATTACGAAGATGGTTTTCTCGCACTTGCACTTGAAATGAGAATTTCTTCCCCTTTGGCTGAACTGTCTCTGCCATGCCGGTGCTATCCGAGTAGGAAGATTCGTGCTGCACCAAAGTGCAGTAGTGGTTTATGTGTGAAAACACGCCATTTCACAGAATGAAGAAATTCAATTTCTTACATTGCTGCATTCGGAGATTCCGGATGGGACTGTGTTTTTGCTCAGGATGTATGTCTGGTAATGGGGAGAACGAGATTTGGGAACTCGGCTGCGGAGGTGAAAAAATGAATGGCTGAAAATCGAGCAATATTTTCACTACATTCCAGTGGAACTAATGATGTTTTCGTCAGGATAGGGTTCATGGAACATAAGCACGAAATGTTCACAATGAGGCCTTTGCTCATGGCGTCATAATAAATTTTCGATTATTTGAAGCAACCAACCGTCTTTACGTATGATTTTTTGGCCTTCGGAAATTAAGTAGCTTTATCGATGTTCAGCTGCATAAAGTATCTTGTCACAAGAAAAGGAACACAGGTGACTTCGAATACCAAGATTGCAAATTTCATTATTCAGAAACGCTGTGCTGAATCAGGTTTCCGGAAATTCGTATTGTCCATAGAGTGCATGATTGTTGATTATGTTTTCGTTGGCCAAACTAGAAGATGCCGACCTCAATGTGAACAAAGGATTGTGGGTTAAGTTTAAAAAAAGCATAAACCATCTTATATTTCTAGCGCTCCATACAATCTCAATTTGAGCACACGCCTGATACGTTCCCGAATTTAAATTTATAAAGCAACCGGATTCCACATTGTTGCTACTCCTCCCCAGTGGTACGAACATTCGCCTAAAAAACCGCTCGTGCATTTCATCTTTATTCCCTATTTTAAAATGTTAATAATCCCCCGAAATCATAAGTTATCTCCTCATTATATTCCAACATTGCCAACAACTTTAAACAACCTTCCAAGTCGCTGCCGGAAATTCGAGCGAACAATTTGCTCTGAATGTGGGAGTTTTTCACGCACGAAACTTTGCCCGGGCCAGCCATGTCACAATACACGACGGCGGCGCCCAGCGCAACCAACCGCCTAGGCACCCACACCACCGCCCCCCTAATGCCAGAAGCGGCTCAGCCACTCCCAAATCAGCATAAGTAATTGGGCTTTGAGAATCTTTGGGAGGAAAGCGCCAAAAGAAAAATTACCATCACGCAATAAAGGTATTAACGAGACAGACAGCCAGCAGCAGCGGCAGCGCAAAGACGAAGCCACCAACCAACCGGTGAACAACCGCACCGCTCGAGCGAGCGAGCGCTCGTCGTCGTGGTTGAAGAATAGGTTGGGACCACACGCGCTCGCATACATCTTGTTGCGACAGAATGTGGGGATGTTTTGGGCTAAAGGAGATGTTTCCATTGGTGCGGTATTGTATGAATATATGGAAAAAAATATGTAAAGGTAAGGTGAGGCTACCCGACCGAACAACAGAATGGAATTTATTTGGAATTGTGGCAAATTCAGCAATTGATGTCACAATTTGGATTTAATAATTTATGGCAAGAAAATGTATTTTCAAAACGAGTTCGAAGATATGTAGCTTATGGGCATCTTTTTAATAACCATTCGTCTGAAAGTACATACAACAATTTATGTAGTCGTCACCTGACGAGAACCGGAGCTAATAAAGAATTTGCCACTTCACTGTAGCTGGATTCCAGAAAAAAAAACTACATAGTGTGGGCAATGTTTCCGGATGCAGCCAAAAATAGCACTCCTTGATTTATCCCGCAGAACAAGACGATTGGTTACGTCATAAGCTCGAAGGATTGAATTTGAAGAAACGAGACGAGCCAGCCTTGGGCTGAAAGTCTCGATAATAAAGACATAAAATAAAAATTGAAAAAAACGAATCGGAGATTCGACTTTGAGCAGGATTTCATGGCTCATGCAGATTTGGAGATCGGATTTGCCGAACTGAATTGGTGGTCATATTTACCAAGTTAGCGATCTTAATAGGAGATTAAATTTTATGTTCAGGTCAAACTGCAGTTCCAAACTTCTATGAGACTTAAGTATAGAAAATTGGGCCTGAGAAATGGGCTGAAGAATGGTTTGGAAATTGAATTACAATACGTTTTGGAGATCCGAGATATTGAACTTGGGGGCCGTACACATATTACGTAAGCACTTATGGGGGGAGGGGGGTCGGTCAATATATTACGCTCCATATAAATAAAAAATCATTTGTATGAAAAAAATCTTACATGGGGGGAGTGGGGGTCGAAAAACCCAGAAAAATTGCTTACGTAATAAGTGTACGACCCCATGGTAAATTTTTTGAATGTATTCTATAATATTTGAAGAGCTAAGATGAAGATTGCATCTGGATGTTAAATTTAGTTTACTATGTGAAGCTACGAACATGTAACATGTAACAGGTCGGCTTTGTGAGCTTGATTTGAACATTCAACTTGGATTTTAACAAGGAAATTATTTTAAGCTTTTAGTAAAGGAAGGGCCGTTTGGGCGAAACCCACTCGGCCAAGCCATTTCATTTGGCAGTATAGGTCACTCCTCATTTCTCACTTCCAGTGATCGTAATGCTCATCCCCACAGCTATTATTGTTACTATTATGGGTTCGAATCCCGGCGTGGCCATACAATGTTGTAATTGTTCTGCGATAATTCTCGCGAACAGTGAGTGAGAGGTATAAGTAATGAAACGAATAAGGATTTCCATCTAATTGGCAAGATTTTCGTTTATCTTCCCAGGCTAATTCTGGAGAAAGATTGATGGATGAGAGATGATCCTTGACATAAACAACGAAAAAATATTCTCTCTTGGCCGCATTGAAACAAAAAAGTCGAAACCCTGCTCACTTTCCAGAGTGAAAAGTGAGTAGTGGGAAGTGAAGTGCGCACTTTCCACTTTTCACAGTGAGAAGTGATAAATAAGGGGTGAGAAGTAAAACGTTTCACTTCTCACTGTGAAAAATGATTAGTGCGAAGTGAGACGTCTCTCTTTTCCCTTCTCTTGTTGAAAAGTGAGAAATAAGGAGTGAGAAGTAAGACTCGTATCTTTCCAATTCGCTCTTCTCACTTTTCACAGTTAAAAGTGATAGCTGAGAAATGAGGAGGGAGAAATGAGAAGTGCAAAGTGAGTAGTGGGACTTGTAGTAGTGACACACTTCTCACTGTGAAAAGTGAAAACGGCGAAGTGATGAGAAACACGTCTAACTTAGCACCTTGCAGCTTATAGTGGTGTCACAATTCCCTCTGTAAAAATGAGAAGTGAGAAGTAAAACGTCTCATTGTTGAAATTTTCAAGTGGAAAACTAAATGCGTTTCTGTTGAAGATACACAATTGTATTCCGTGGAGAAGTGAAGTAAAGAAATTTATATGGATAAAATTTTGAATAGAGTTTGAATGGCTTTATTCAGTGACGCAGCCGATTTTTTAAGATATGAAAATTTGGAATATTAGAAAGTTATTTCGAAATTCCGTTTAATATCGTTAAAAGTAGGATTTTTCTGTCGAAATTTTTGAAATAAAACGATGCGATACGAAACGAAATCAGAATATCAGATTTCGCCACTTTCAAATTCCGCAAAATTCCGCGGAATTTCGTTTCGAATGCAATTGAACGATTTTTTTCGAAATACCGCATATGCTTAGTTTTCTATAACCAATTATACTCAAATTTGGCCTAAACATTCTTTGCATATCAAAGATTATTGTGGCCGATTTCACAAAATGTGGTCAACAAAATCCCCCCGACTATTGAATTTTAATTTGGATTGGATTTGGATTGGATTTGAATTGGATTTGGATTAGATTTGAATTTGGTTTGGATTGGATTTGGATTGGATTTGGATTGGATTTGGATTGGATTTGGATTGGATTTGGATTGGATTTGGATTGGATTTGGATTGGATTTGGATTGGATTTGGATTGGATTTGGATTGGATTTGGATTGGATTTGGATTGGTTTGGATTGGTTTGGATTGGTTTGGTTGGTTTGGATTGGTTTGGATTGGTTTGGATTGGTTTGGATTGGTTTGGATTGGTTTGGATTGGTTTGGATTGGTTTGGATTGGTTTGGTTGGTTTGGATTGGTTTGGATTGGTTTGGTTGGTTTGGTTGGTTTGGATTGGTTTGGATTGGTTTGGATTGGTTTGGATTTGGTTTGGATTGGTTTGGTTGGTTTGGATTGGTTTGGATTGGTTTGGATTGGTTTGGATTGGTTTGGTTGGTTTGGATTGGTTTGGATTGGTTTGGATTGGTTTGGATTGGTTTGGATTGGTTTGGTTGGTTGGATTGGTTTGGTTGGTTTGGTTGGTTTGGATTGGTTTGGATTGGTTTGGATTGGTTTGGTTGGTTTGGATTGGTTTGGATTGGTTTGGATTGGTTTGGATTGGTTTGGTTGGTTTGGATTTGGTTTGGATTGGTTTGGATTGGTTTGGTTGGTTTGGATTGGTTTGGTTGGTTTGGATTGGTTTGGATTGGTTTGGATTGGTTTGGATTGGTTTGGTTGGTTTGGTTGGTTTGGATTGGTTTGGATTGGTTTGGTTGGTTTGGTTGGTTTGGTTGGTTTGGATTGGTTTGGTTGGTTTGGATTGGTTTGGATTGGTTTGGTTGGTTTGGATTGGTTTGGTTGGTTTGGATTTGGTTTGGATTGGTTTGGTTGGTTTGGTTGGTTTGGATTGGTTTGGATTGGTTTGGTTGGTTTGGATTGGTTTGGTTGGTTTGGTTGGTTTGGATTGGTTTGGATTGGTTTGGATTGGTTTGGATTGGTTTGGTTGGTTTGGATTGGTTTGGTTGGTTTGGTTGGTTTGGATTGGTTTGGGATTGGTTTGGTTGGTTTGGATTGGTTTGGATTGGTTTGGTTGGTTTGGTTGGTTTGGTTGGTTTGGATTGGTTTGGATTGGTTTGGATTGGTTTGGATTGGTTTGGATTGGTTTGGATTGGTTTGGATTTGGTTTGGATTGGTTTGGATTGGTTTGGATTGGTTTGGATTGGTTTGGATTGGTTTGGATTGGTTTGGATTGGTTTGGATTGGTTTGGTTGGTTTGGTTGGTTTGGATTGGTTTGGATTGGTTTGGATTGGTTTGGTTGGTTTGGATTGGTTGGTTTGGATTGGTTTGGATTGGTTTGGTTGGTTTGGATTGGTTTGGATTGGTTTGGTTGGTTTGGATTGGTTTGGATTGGTTTGGTTGGTTTGGTTGGTTTGGATTGGTTTGGATTGGTTTGGTTGGTTTGGTTGGTTTGGTTGGTTTGGATTGGTTTGGATTGGTTTGGATTGGTTTGGTTGGTTTGGATTGGTTTGGATTGGTTTGGATTGGTTTGGTTGGTTTGGTTGGTTTGGTTGGTTTGGATTGGTTTGGTTGGTTTGGATTGGTTTGGTTGGTTTGGATTGGTTTGGTTGGTTTGGATTGGTTTGGATTGGTTTGGATTGGTTTGGTTGGTTTGGATTGGTTTGGTTGGTTTGGATTGGTTTGGATTGGTTTGGTTGGTTTGGTTTGGTTGGTTTGGATTGGTTTGGATTGGTTTGGTTGGTTTGGTTGGATTGGTTTGGATTGGTTTGGTTGGTTTGGTTGGTTTGGTTGGTTTGGTTGGTTTGGATTGGTTTGGATTGGTTTGGTTGGTTTGGTTGGTTTGGTTGGTTTGGTTGGTTTGGTTGGTTTGGATTGGTTTGGTTGGTTTGGATTGGTTTGGTTTGGTTTGGATTGGTTGGATTGGTTTGGATTGGTTTGGTTGGTTTGGATTGGTTTGGTTGGTTTGGTTGGTTTGGTTGGTTTGGTTGGTTTGGATTGGTTTGGATTGGTTTGGATTGGTTTGGTTGGTTTGGATTGGTTTGGATTGGTTTGGATTGGTTTGGATTGGTTTGGATTGGTTTGGTTGGTTTGGATTGGTTTGGATTGGTTTGGATTGGTTTGGTTTGGTTTGGTTTGGTTTGGATTGGTTTGGATTGGTTTGGTTGGTTTGGTTGGTTGGATTGGTTTGGATTGGTTTGGATTGGTTTGGTTGGTTTGGATTGGTTTGGTTGGTTTGGATTGGTTGGATTGGTTTGGATTGGTTTGGATTGGTTTGGTTGGTTTGGTTGGTTTGGATTGGTTTGGTTGGTTTGGATTGGTTTGGTTGGTTTGGATTGGTTTGGTTGGTTTGGATTGGTTTGGATTGGTTTGGTTGGTTTGGTTGGTTTGGATTGGTTTGGATTGGTTTGGTTGGTTTGGTTGGTTTGGATTGGTTTGGTTGGTTTGGATTGGTTTGGATTGGTTTGGATTGGTTTGGTTGGTTTGGATTGGTTTGGTTGGTTTGGTTGGTTTGGTTGGTTTGGATTGGTTTGGATTGGTTTGGATTGGTTTGGATTGGTTTGGATTGGTTTGGTTGGTTTGGTTGGTTTGGTTGGTTTGGATTGGTTTGGATTGGTTTGGATTGGTTTGGTTGGTTTGGTTTGGTTTGGTTGGTTTGGATTGGTTTGGATTGGTTTGGTTGGTTTGGATTGGTTTGGTTGGTTTGGTTTGGTTGGTTGGTTGGTTTGGTTTGGTTTGGTTTGGTTTGGTTGGTTTGGTTGGTTTGGTTGGTTGGTTTGGATTGGTTTGGTTGGTTTGGTTGGTTGGTTTGGTTTGGTTGGTTTGGATTGGTTTGGTTGGTTTGGTTGGTTTGGATTGGTTTGGTTGGTTTGGTTGGTTTGGTTGGTTTGGATTGGTTTGGTTTGGTTGGTTTGGTTGGTTTGGTTGGTTTGGATTGGTTTGGTTGGTTTGGTTGGTTTGGATTGGTTTGGATTGGTTTGGTTGGTTTGGTTGGTTTGGATTGGTTTGGATTGGTTTGGTTGGTTTGGTTGGTTTGGTTGGTTTGGTTGGTTTGGATTGGTTTGGTTGGTTTGGTTGGTTTGGATTGGTTTGGATTGGTTTGGTTGGTTTGGTTGGTTTGGATTGGTTTGGATTGGTTTGGATTGGTTTGGTTGGTTTGGATTGGTTTGGATTGGTTTGGATTGGTTTGGTTGGTTTGGATTGGTTTGGGTTGGTTTGGTTGGTTTGGATTGGTTTGGTTGGTTTGGATTGGTTTGGTTGGTTTGGATTGGTTTGGATTGGTTTGGTTGGTTTGGTTGGTTTGGATTGGTTTGGATTGGTTTGGATTGGTTTGGTTGGTTTGGATTGGTTTGGATTGGTTTGGATTGGTTTGGATTGGATTGGATTGGTTGGATTAGGTTTGGATTTGGTTGGATTGCGTTTGGTTTGGTTGGAGTGGTTTTAAATTAAAAGTAAATGATAAGAAGTAGCTGAATTTCAGAAAGTCAATTTTTTTGGAGTTTTTTGATTGACTATGTTTATGATTATTTCGATTGCATTGTCTATGCGATTGTTGTGTCTATGCATGGCACGTGATTTTTCTTATTCTGCTGTGAAAATTTGTTATGCGATACGAAAAGCGATTCTTGGAGGAAAATCCGTTGCAGTGAAATGTACCACCAAATATTCATTTGTGGCATGTGCTTCACACATGTCATCGAACCATGCCTGAGTTCAACAGAACTCGCACGTTGTTCCATGCCGGGTCAAATTCTAGACCCTATCAGTTAGCAACCCATCGAGTCGATGGCCGTTGCATTGCATAAGCACTATCAGTTGGAAAGTGTCATTTTACAGAATGTTACTTAATGACTGTTTCCAGGCAATGCTCGTTCTCAAGCTGCCTGCGGAGTGGCAGACCCAAATGGGTGGTCTCTTTCTATGCCTATTCTCACTCTCTCTCGATCGGTGCATCGATCACTGATTGGTTGTAATTTCCATAGGACTTCAGACTCCTCATTAGTTACTAAGGCTAGCTTAAGTCGAAACAATGAATAAAGCTTCAGTCTGGTGAGAACCACCAAAACATCAAAGTCTTTATTTTACATGGCAGACCGCGTCAAGTGGCCGGTACCTGTATCTTAAGCACAGTGAAGTTTTAGCCATTACCATACGCGATGTTCGCGAAACAGCTAAAGTGAATTATCTACAATATTTTGTGAGATAGACAAATTTATGTGTGAAATAGCGAAAAATGCACACAGTGAATCCAAGGGAATGAACACTGAAATCGTGCTGCATCAAAATCCGGACGTTTGCAGAAGTGATATAAGTTATCAAAAAAATGGATTTAAGCTTTAATCCAGTTATTTATCATCGCAAACCGTAGTGCACGTGATCAAAGAGTAAAGGAAATTTACGAAGCGCATGGAAAACAAGTTTAATAAGAACGATATTGTGACATTTTCGCTGTTCTGAAGAAGAAGAAATGGGAAATCAGAAATCATCCCCAAAAGTGAATCAGGAAGGAGATCATGACCTCACGATTATAAACACACAAGAGGTCCATACAGATTTCCATCTGAGCCATGATATTAAACTCAATATTATCATTGGCCTAATGGCGCTTCAATTAGTACTAGCCTTGTACAGAACGATCGTTAAACGCGAGAGAAAGCGTGCTAATAAAATCGCGGCAAAATCACTCGCGAATTTGAATGAAGTGATTTCGCAATAGATGAAGTCAGCGATACAGTGACCCCTGCGACTCCTGCGACCCCTGCGACCCCTGCGACCCCTGCGGAGTGGCAGAGCCAAATGGGTGGTCTCTTTCTATGCCTATTCTCACTCTCTCTCGATCGGTGCATCGATCACTGATTGGTTGTAATTTACATAGGACTTCAGACTCCTCATTAGTTACTAAGGCTAGCTTAAGTCGAAACAATGAATATAGCTTCAGTCTGGTGAGAACCACCAAAACATCATAGTCTTTATTTTATACATTTCACTGGTACGGTTTTTTATGACACGAAAGATTTTAACTGAAAATAATTATTTAGCTGGATTTGACGACATATTGGGTACAAGATCAAAAGAAGTCGGCCCAACCATTGCACAAAATTTCATGAGAGGTGTCAAATGCAAAGTGTGGCAGTCGTGGTGAAGAAATCCAAGTCACCAATAAAATAGAAACCTACTCATAGAGTTTTAATTGATTTTCCAACATTTTGAAGAGAATTTGACTAAACATAAATTTTTGGCGACCATTTTGATGTGTCTCATATGTAGCTAAATTAAAGAACATCAACCTAAATTTTGTTAAAAAAAATTCCTAGAGTGTCAAGAAAAACTACTCAGCTGTCCGAATTAAATCCAATTGACGGATTTGCTGGAAGGTGTCAACTAGGATCATAAGGTTAGTTACTCACGAGACTCCCCCAAAATATAAACTAAAATACAGCGCTACAACTATTGGCTTCTGCTTGACCGCCATCGGGTTTTACTCAGAGGGATTATCTGCCATCGGGCTGTCGATTCATCCCACGGTTCTGTGACGCTCTTGAAGATAGTTATTAAATTTAAATATATTTCTATAGAACCACCATAAATACTTTGATTTTACTAGCGGATTCATTGTGCTTGCTATCTATCTATCTTTCGCCCTAACAACAACAACAGCCTTACTCAAATTCAAATGCATTACTTTGGACTTCATATCGAATCATGTTAACTTTCTGAAATACATTTGGCTTCTTTTATCTCGAAACAGATGCACTATCTAAGAGAAAACCTCTTGGGGATTTTCAGAATCACACAAACGTATATTCTCCGTAATGGGAAAAATCCCGCCGCTACAATCAACAAGATTTGTCCCCCATCCTGCTTTCGCTTCTGATCTTTCGAGTGAAATTCCATCCATTCTTTCCCAGTTTGTTACAAACGCGAAGCAAAAATCCCCCAAAAATGTGTCGATCAACCAGATTATATTTACGAAGCTTTATCACCGAAGCAGCTCGTTATGGCTGAAGCAATGGCAATAAATTGAACCAATTACCGTTCGACACGATACAAATTGGTATAATCCAATCGCACTATGATTATTATTCACAAAAAGCTTTCGTGTCTCGGATCGTACAACAACTACAACTTGTCGAAGTAAAGTCAAATCAAGAGCAAACAGCTCCCGTCGAGAAGATTTTTTTTTTGGTTTGGCTTGGCTTGCCGCCGTCCGTATCTTGTATCACCGACCGTCAACTGACATAATTGTTTTCCCAGACTTCAATCATCTGGTCTACCTGGGTTCCGTCCGTTTGCTGGCGTCGACGACGGAAGTGGAGAAACTTTCTTGTGTTGAGATATTCGATCATCGACGGAACGGTGCGCGGTGGTGCCACAGTAGTGCGGCGACGGGCCGGGCACGTCGTCAGGTGGAGTGTCAGCAAGTCAGGAAGCAGTAATTGCATTGGATGATTTTCGACTTTTATCTTTGGCGCCTTTGAAGATTGTCTTCTCGCTTCCAGGCTGCCCGATCTAGCTCAGTGAGATGGAGAATGACGAAAGAAAAATGGTTGAAGTTGGCGGAGGTCCCTGGCATGAGCATTATTCGTTTCCCTGTCGTCTCAGGAAGGCACACATGGACAAGAAATTAGCTCACTGATCCGAAAGGATTCTCCACCGGAAAGCGGAAAAAATCCTTGGTACGAAGAAAGGCACATCTACAGTCTCCATGGGTGGACATGTTGGACGAAAGAAAGGACCAATCAAGCGATATCCATCAAGGATTCACATTCACAGCGTCACATCATCAGGGATCCCTTTCATCGGATTCAATCGACATAAAGGAAGGAATGGGTGAATAGCGATTGAGAAAAATGGGATCTGACTATCATCAGGGCGGAGATGGAAAGGGATAGAACCAAACGGTTAATTCACCTAGAAGTCAATTGGGACGATGCTTTGCAGCTGAATCCTCTCTGTTCTCTTAATCGTTAAATAAATGCAGGAGATATAATGTCCGGATCTAATATGTTGAAACGACGACGCACAAATCTCTAATAATGATATTACTCCCTTCCGTGGTACACGATTTTCGCAGAAATGCACAACCAACGATCAGGGTACGTGCATAACTGATTCAACGACGTGCGAAGACCACTGACCGATGCCGGCCACTGGGACCGTGAACGATGATACACGGATTCGCAGATGCCGGTATGAATAGCGAATTTCTTTCGCACGATCTGACATTACAGTCGTTTTAACCGCATTCACTGAGAAACCCTGTTCCATTATCTTCGGGACCGACGACTGCGACTGGCCGTTTGGCTGGCTGCGCTGACCGGAAGAGGGTTTGCTGGAAAGAGAATGGCCGACTGTTTTCTGCGAACCCGAGATTGCGATACAGATTCGCTGCTGGCACCGCACCCCGGTGGAAAGGTGTTGAATGTGGCGGCTGCTGGAAATGAATTCCCACGAAAGCAATTCCGGGGATAAGCGCAACTGTGACTACTCAATAGGCTTCGGCGCACCGTTACTGAGAATGGGATGTCTATTCAGGCGGAGATCTTTCATTCGAATTGTATGAGACGGAATATTCATTGGGTGTTTAGGATTTTTTTTTGTTTTATCATGGATACTGACGGTTGTAATATGTTTTACCATTTCATTTGTATTCTGAGTGTTCGTGAATGTCGTTTGGAAGCTAACTCAATCAAATCATCAAGTCAAAAATTAACACTTATCTTAGTGGTGAAAACCCCCTTCTCTCGTTTTAAAGTTCGATAAAATACTGGACCCTTCACATATCGACTATGAGATATCGAGAAGAAGAATCCAATAATGAATTATTAAAAAATTGAGAATCGTTCGTCACTAAACCAAACCATGTGGTACAACTTTTTCTTGGAATTGTTTGTGTAGAAGGTATAACAGTAGGAATAGTTTTGGTAGAACGCAAAACACAGAACGAGCTTAGTAAGAAATACAAAGTAGGAAAGGGACGAGCATCTTGGTCCAGTATTGCAAAAAAAAATAATAGAAATCAATTTCTATCAAATCAATGCAAATTCATCCGACATAGTTTTTTGTTCGTACCACCTTGTTGGTGTCAGGCCATTTGGCCCAATGCCGTATGGAAGAAAGCCGCTTGGCCGAAAGCCATAATCGCGATAATCGCGAATTGAAAGTGAGGAAATGAGGAATTAGACTTCACTAAAGAAATAAGTGGTGAGAAGAATGTACTTACTATGTGATTATTAAGGAAACGAAAACGCGAGCACTTTGAAACTTGGATTCTGTCAGGAGTGACCTTAAGGGAAGAGAAATAAAAAGTAATAAAAGAATTGAGCATGAGCATAAGCATGAGCCTTATGACCGCACAAGTCGTAGTTGCTACTCCGTGATTGACTAGAACTTGCGAAATTGTACAGAGAACACAATAAATGGGGTTTGGGACTAGCTACCCATTCTCAATGTACACGTTTCGGGAGCTCAAATATCTAAAGTCAATAACGGCGCCGGCCACGTCCTTACGGTCATATAGGAAGAGAAGGATTGTTAGTTCGACTCTCGTTGCTACTAGAGACCGAGAACACCGCTTTTTTTTTTTTTTTTTTTACGAGGGAGAATGCATTTACACACTAACCCAGTACACGTGCATTGTAGTTGCCAAACTACCACACGGAAGTGTACTGGAGTGTCGGACTCGACCATACCGGTAATACCGACTAAACTCCCTCGACTCCACCATCGTTTCCCCCAGGAACTACCTCGCAGTACTACTTCTGGGGGGATGGCAGTACTAAGCGTACTCGCTCATTATCGCTCACACAGGCACTCGTCCCATGCGAGACTGCCTTGGGTGCTCGCACACCATTCACTCCATTTGAGTCTTACTTGGATGCTCTCCCGGGCGCTCCGCTGCCATGCCTCGAGGTGTCAATAGCGGTAACTGCCTGGGCCTACAGATATTACGCTACGACACTCCTGCCTCAGCACGAGCAGATCAATCACACCACTGCCGAAGCAGACCACACGCTACCCTGCCGAAGCAGGGACACTCCCCATGCACCACATGTGCACAACTGTAGGTGTGTGGGTACAACCCACTGCTACCCTGCCGCCGAAGCAGCTTCTCCAAAGACCATTCGCTCCATGTGACCCTTTTTCGGGTGGTCACTCTAGCACTCCACTGCCATGCCTCGAGGTGTCGATAAGTACCTCGACTCCTACCTCAGCATGTGCAGTCCATACTCAGACTTCTGCTGCGCTTCGAGGTAACAATAGCGGCGACACGCTATGACACTCCTGCCTCAGCACAACCAGATCACTCACTCCCTGTCGAAACAGCTCACGCGCTACGCTACCGAAATAGGGACACTCCCCATGCCAATTGGCACTCCCTGGGCTTGTGCTTTTGAAGCGGCACACAGTCGCTTTGATAGAGTCTGATTACGGGCACTTGTGGTTTTGGAGCCCACTGCTAAATCCCACCACGCCCTAGGCAGTTCTCCCTGACTCACAGACAGCTGGGGAGGGGTCGTCAAGCCCTTGGACATGGTCCATGCTGTCCCTGCTGTCCCTGCTGCCCCCACCGAGAACACCTCTGCATCTCCACGATTGTCTTGGGATAGGATATCGTTTTAGTTACAAAGGATAATTTATCTGGATTCACTTCGGTAAGTGATGCGATCTATGGGATGGGAAATAACACTCTCGCTGTCTGAAACTTTCACTTTCTGATTTATTCACTCACCCGCGCAAAGCAGAACAAAATTACGACGACCGGCCGATCGTTTTGCCTTCCGCACAAAGCAAAACTGAACTTCGACGGCCGGCCGATCCGCTTACTGGAGAAACACGACGGACAAGGAACAAACTTTCACTTTCTGATTTATTTACTCACCCGCACAAAGCAAAACTTAACTTTGACGACCGGTCGATCCGCTTACTGGAGAAACACGACCGGACCAAATAGAAAAAAAAGTAATAAAAGAATTGAAAAAAGAAAAATGAGAAGTGAGAAGGTGTAAGTAAGAGGTGCAAAATGAGAAGTTAAAAGTACAAAATGAGAAGTGAGAATTTAGGAATGAGAAGCGAATGCCAAATCCAATAAAAAAACAATCCAAATCCAATCCAAATCCATTCCAAATCCAATCCAAATCAAATCCAAATCCATTCCAAATCCAATCCAAATCAATCAAATCAATCCAAATCAATCAAATCAAATCAATCAGAGTCAAATCAATCAAATCAATCTAAATCAATCAAATCCAATTCAAATCAATCAAATCAATCCAAATCAATCCAAATCAATCCAAATCCAGTCAGTCAATCAAATCAATCAGTCAATCAAATCAAGGTCAATCCAGTCAAATCGATCAAGTCAATCCAAATCAATCAGATCAGTCAAATCAATCCAAATCCAATCAAATCCAGTCGATCAATCCAAATCAGTCAAATCAATCCAGATCCAGTCCAAATCCAGTCCAGATCAGTCCAGATCAATCGGTCAATCAATCCAAATCAGATCGATCCAATCAGTCGATCAGGTCAGATCCAGTCAATCCAATCAAATCAGTCAGTCAATCCAAGATCGGTCCAGATCCAGTCCAGGTCCAGTCAATCGGTCAGTCGATCAGTCAAGATCAGTCAGATCCAATCAAATCCAGTCAATCGATCCAGATCAGTCCAATCAGATCAGTCAGATCCAGTCCAGATCAGGTCAGGTCAGTCAAATCAGTCAGATCCAGTCAGGTCAGTCCAGATCAGTCCAGATCCAGTTCAGGTCAGTTGATCCAGGTCAGTCGGTCCAGATCCAGTCCAGATCAGTCAAGATCCAGTCAGATCCAGTCCGATCAGTCCAGGTCAGTCAGTCCAGTCCAGGTCGATCCAGATCGGTCAGTCAGTCCAGGTCAGTCCAGATCCAGTCCAGATCCAGTCAGATCCAGATCCAAATCCAGTCAGATCGATCCAGATCCAGTCAGATCAGTCAGATCAGTCCAGATCCAGTCAGATCCAGTCCAGATCAGTCAGATCGATCCAGATCCAGTCAGATCCAGTCAGATCCAGTCAGATCGATCAGATCAAGTCAGTCAGATCCAGTCCAGATCCAGTCAGGTCAGTCCAGATCAGTCAAGTCAGTCCAGATCAGTCCAGGTCAGTCAGATCCAGGTCAGGTCAATCAGATCCAGTCAGATCGATCCAGTCAGATCGGTCAGATCCAGTCAGGTCAGTCCAGATCCAGTCAGATCCAGTCCAGATCAGGTCAGTCAGATCCAGTCCAGGTCAGTCAGATCCAGTCCAGATCGATCAGATCCAGTCAGATCGAGTCAGATCGATCAGATCAGTTCAGGTCAGTCCAGATCCAGTCAGGTCGGTTCAGATCAGTCCAGATCCAGTCCAGGTCAGTCAGGTCAGTCAGTCCAGTCGATCCAGATCAATCAAGATCAGTCAGATCCAGGTCAGATCAGTCAGTCGATCCAGATCAGTCAGGTCAGTCCAGTCAGTCCAGATCCAGTCCAAATCAGTCAGGTCAGTCCAGATCAGTCAGATCCAGTCCAGATCAGTCGATCCAGATCCAGTCAGATCAGTCAGGTCAGTCAGGTCAGTCCAGATCCAGTCAGATCCAGTCCAAATCAGTCGATCCAGTCCAGATCGGTCAGTCCAGTCCAGATCCAGTCCAGGTCAGTCAGGTCAGTCCAGATCCAGTCAAATCCAGTCCAGTCAATCCAGTCAAATCGATCCAGTCAGATCGATCAGATCCAGTCAGATCGATCCAGGTCCAGTCCAGATCGGTCCAGATCCAGTCAAGATCCAGTCAGATCCAGTCAGATCAGTCCAGATCCAGTCCAGATCCAGTCAGTCAATCCAGATCAGGTCGATCAGATCCAGGTCGATCCAGATCCAGTCAAGATCAGTCCAGATCCAGTCAGATCAATCCAGTCAGATCCAGTCCAGATCCAGTCCGATCAATCAAATCAGTCCAGATCAGTCCGATCCAGTCAGGTCAGTCAGTCAGATCCAGTCGATCAGTCAGATCGGTCAGTCAGATCCAGTCAGATCAGTCCAGATCCAGTCAGATCCAGATCCAGTCCAGGTCGATCAGTCAGATCAGTCCAAGTCAATCCAGGTCAGTCCAGATCAGTCCAGATCAGTCGATCCAGTCCAGATCCAGTTCAAGTCCAGTCAGATCAGTTCAGATCCAGTCCAAGTCAGTCAGGTCAGTCGATCGTCAGTCCAGATCCAGTCCAAGTCGATCCAGATCAGTCAGGTCGATCCAAATCCAGTCAGTCAGGTTCAGTCCAGTCGGTCAGATCAGTCAGTCCAGGTCAGATCCAGATCAGGAGTCCAGTCCAGATCCAGTCAGATCAGTCAGATCAGTCCGATCCAGTCAGATCGATCCAGTCAGGTCAATCGATCAGTCCAGATCCAGTCCAGATCAGTCAAATCAGTCCAGATCCAGTCAGGTCAGTCCAGATCCAGTCAGATCCAGTCAGATCCAGGTCAGTCAGATCGGTCCAGATCCAGTCCAGATCCAGTCAAGATCCAGTCCAGATCCAGTCCAGATCCAGTCAGATCCAGTCCAAATCCAGTCAGGTCAGTCCAGATCCAGTCCAGGTCAGTCAAGTCAGTCAGTCAGATCCAGGTCAGATCCAGGTCAAATCAGTCCAGGTCAGTCCAATCCAGATCCAGGTCCAGTCCAGGTCCAGATCAGTCAGATCCAGATCCAGTCCAAGTCAGTCCGATCCAGTCCAGATCGATCCAAGTCCAAGTCAGTCCAGATCCAGTCCAAGTCAAGTCAGTCAATCCAGTCAGATCCAGTCAGGTCGGTCAAATCCAGTCCAGATCCAGTCCAGGTCAGTCAAGATCCAGATCAGTCCAGATCCGATCCAGATCCAGTCAGTCCAGATCCAGTCCAGATCCAGTCCAGATCAGTCAGTCAGTCCAGTCAGATCCAGTCCAGTCAGTCAGATCCAGTCCAGTCAAATCCAGTCCAGGTCGATCCAGATCAGTCCAGATCCAGTCCAGGTCAGTCAGATCCAGTCCAGATCCAGTCCAGGTCAATCCAGATCAGTCAGGTCAGTCCAGATCCAGTCCAGATCAGTCCAGATCAGTCCAAGTCGGTCCAGGTCAGTCCAGGTCAGTCCAGATCCAGTCCAAGTCAGTCCAGGTCAGATCAGATCCAGTCCAGATCCAGTCAAATCGGTCAAGATCCAGTCCAAGATCAGTCCAGATCCAGTCAGATCAGTCCAGATCAGTCAGATCAGTCAAGTCAGTCCAAGTCAGTCCAGGTCAATCCAGGTCAGTCAGTCAGTCAGTCCAGGTCGATCAGTCAGATCCAGTCCAGGTCAGTCCAGATCCAGTCAGGTCGATCCAGATCAGTCCAGATCCAGTCAGGGTCGATCAGGTCGAGTCAGTCGGTCAGATCCAGTCAGGTCAGTCCAGATCAGTCCAGATCCAGTCAAATCAGTCAGATCAGTCCAGATCAGTCCAAATCCAGTCCAGGTCGATCCAGGTCAGTCCAGTCAGTCCAGTCAGTCAGATCCAGATCGATCAGGTCAGTCCAGGTCAGTCCAGATCCAGTCCAAGTCGATCAGTCCCAGGTCAGTCAGTCAAGTCAGTCCAGGTCCAGATCCAGTCCAGGTCAGTCAGATCAGTCAAGATCAATCCAGATCCAGTCCAGGTCAGTCAAGTCAGTCCAGATCCAGTCAGGTCAGTCCAGATCAGTCGATCCAGTCCAGATCCAGTCAGGTCAGTCCAGATCCAGTCCAGGTCAGTCCAGGTCAGTCAGATCCAGTCAAATCAGTCCAGATCCAGTCCAGATCCAGTCAGAGTCAGTCAGATCAGTCCAGGTCAGTCCAGATCCAGTCAGTCAGTCCAGTCCAGTCAGGTCGGTCAGTCCAGTCAGTCCAGATCCAGATCCAGTCAGGTCAGTCCAGATCCAGTCCAGAGTCGGTCCAGTCAGTCAAGTCGATCCAGGTCCAGTCAGGTCAGTCAGGTCAGATCCAGTTCAAGTCAGTCCAGGTCAGTCAGATCCAGGTCAGGTCAGTCCAGGTCAGTCAGGTCAGATCCAGTCCAGTCAGTCAGTCAGATCCAGATCAGTCCAGTCAGATCAGTCCAGATCCAGTCAGGTCGGTCAGATCCAGTCCAGTCGATCCAGATCCAGTCCAGTCAGTCAGATCCAGTCCAGATCAGTCCAGGTCAGTCAAGTCAGTCCAGATCCAGTCCAGAATCCAGTCCAGTCAGGTCAGTCCAGATCCAGTCCAGGTCAGTCCAGGTCAGTCCAGATTCCAGTCCAGATCCAGTCCAGATCCAGTCAAGTCAGTCAGGTCAGTCAGGTCAGTCAGATCCAGTCCAGGTCAGTCAATCCAGTCAATCCAATCGGTCAGTCCAAGTCAGTCAAGTCAGTCCAAATCAGTCAAATCCAATCGATCCAGATCCAGTCCAGGTCAGTCAATCCAGATCCAGTCCGATCCAGTCAGGTCGATCCAAATCAATCAGATCCAGTCCAGATCCAGTCCAGATCGGTCCAGGTCAGTCCAAATCAGTCCAAATCCAGTCAAGATCAGTCAAATCAGTCAGATCAATCCAAATCCAGTCGATCAGATCCAATCCAGTCAGATCCAGTCAAATCAATCCAAATCAGTCCAGATCAATCAAATCAGTCCAAATCAGTCAAATCAGATCCAGGTCCAGATCCAATCAAATCAGTCCAGATCCAGTCAGGTCAGTCCAGATCCAGTCAATCAGATCCAGATCAATCAGATCGGTTCAAATCAATCCAGTCAGTCGATCCAGTCAAGATCCAGATCCAGATCCAGATCCAGTCAAATCAATCAAATCCAGGTCAGATCGGTCAGGTCAGTCCAAATCAGTCCAAATCAGTCAAATCCAGTCCAGATCGGTCAGATCCAGTCAAATCAGATCCAAATCAGTCCAAATCGATCCAGATCAGTCAAATCCAGATCCAGTCAGATCAGTCCAGGTCAGTCCAGATCAATCCAAATCAGTCAGGTCAGTCCAAATCCAGTCAAGTCAGTCAGATCAATCCAAATCAGTCAAATCCAGTCAAATCAATCAAATCAATCCAAATCCAGTCCAAATCAGTCCAGATCCAGTCAAATCAATCCAAATCAATCAGATCCAGTCAAATCCAGTCCAAATCAATCCAGATCCAGTCCAGGTCAGTCCAGATCAGTCAAATCCAGTCAGGTCAGTCCAAATCGGTCAGGTCAGTCAAATCCAGTCAAATCCAATCAAATCAGTCAGAGTCAATCCAAATCCAGTCAAATCCAGTCCAGATCAGTCCAAGTCAGTCAGATCCAGTCAAATCCAGTCAAGTCAGTCAGGTCAGTCAGAGTCCAGTCCAGTCGATCCAGGTCAGTCCAGATCAGTCCAGATCAGTCCAGATCCAGTCCAAGGTCCAGTCAAGTCAGTCCAGATCCAGGTCAGTCCAAATCCAGTCCAGGTCCGTCAAGATCCAGTCCAGGTCAGTCCAGATCAGTCAGATCCAGTCCAGATCCAGTCCAGATCGGTCAGATCAGTCCAGATCAGTCCAGATCCAGTCCAGGTCAGTCCAGATCCAGTCCAGATCCAGTCCAAGTCAGTCAGGTCGGTCAGATCCAGGTCCAGTCGGTCCAGTCAGGTCAGTCCAGATCAGTCAGGTCAATCCAGTCCAGTCAGTCAAATCCAGTCCAGATCCAGTCCAGGTCAGTCAAATCAGTCAGATCAGTCAGGTCGGTCCAGATCCAGTCCAGGTCCAGTCAATCAAATCCAGTCCAGGTCAATCAAATCAATCCAAATCCAATCCAAATCCAATACAAATCCAATCCAAATCCAATCCAAATCCAATCCAAATCCAATCCAAATTCAATCCAAATTCAATCCAAATCCAATCCAAATCCAATCCAAATCCAATCCAAATCCAAATCCAATCCAAATTGAAACTCTTTCGATGCTTGATAGAAACTTCAGAAGAAATTCCTTAACTCCAGAGAGCAATTATTGGATACCCTAGTGGCCCGAGGTAAACAACCCTTCAGGGAAGTTCGAGGTGTTTTGGGAGATTGTGATGTGGTCTATATGCAGGCCATTTGTGGATTTCTTTGTGCTTCTGATATCAAAATCTAATAGTTTGTTTTTTTCTTTCTTCAAAGTTTTTTTTTTGTGTTTAGTCTCTGCTTTTTGTTCCGTAGAGCACCATAGCTCTTGCCATCCGGAAGATGCTCCCAGTCGAATCATTCCTCGAGCACGACGACACGCAACATCGTCCTTGACGCCAAATACCTGGATGAGATGCTGAAATTCCCTGATCCCAAATCCTTAGCCCCGTCCATCCTTAAACATTGTAAACTAACCTCGAGTCACCACGAGTACGCTGGCTTCTATCCCTCTCTTACTAACTGAAAAATTAAATGATATTGATTGTATATATCACAAAGAACCATGGCTCCGTAAAGTGTTCTACACGCCTGAGCCTACCAAATAAACGAACTTGGAAAAATAAATTCCAAAAGGTGGCCTAGGGGAAGTTTTTGGGAGAACTCCCAAAAAAAATCTTGGAGAAATCAAAAATCAGTTCCTGCAGAGATTGAAGTAAAAATTCAGACAAAATTCCTGGAGGACCTCCAAAACTAATCCTTATGAGAACTGTAGAACAAATCTTTGGACAGGCAGGTGACATAACTGAAAGAACTCTGAGCGATATTTTTTAGAAGAACTACAAGCGAAGTTACTGGAAATTCAGGGCGAAATTGCTGGAGAAACTTCAGGGCAAATTTTTCGAAGAACTCGGGGTGAACTTCCTGAAGGAACTACAGGCGAAGTTCCTGGAAGGACCACAGGTGAATTTCTTGGAAGAACTCCAGGTGAAATTCTTTAGAGAACTCCTGGCGAACTTCATTAAGCAATGCCAGGCGAAATTCCTGAAGGTACTCGATTTTTTGAAGGAATTACACGCGAGCTTCATGAAGGAAACTCAGGAAAAATCTATGTTGAAATAATGGAGGAACTCCAGGTGAAACTGTTTGAAGAACTTTTCTTGAAGTCGAAATTCTTTGGAGAACTCTAAACAAACTTCTAGAAGGAACTCTATGTGAAACTTTTTTAAGGGCAACAGGCAATTTTTTTGAAGAATTCCATGCGAACCTCTTGAAATCATTAGCGAAATTCCTGAAAAATAAACTTCAGACGAAATTCACTAAGAAGCTCTATGGCGAACTCCAGGCAAATTGCTTGAAGGATCTCCCGGTATTTTTTTTGTACAGAGCTGCAGACGAAATTCTTAGAAGAATTCCATGCGAACCTCTTGGAAGAACCCAGGCAAAATATCTGGAGGAACTCCTTTGATAAACTTCAGGCAACCGTCATGAAAGAACTTCAGACGAAATCTTGAAAGAAATTATAGGCAAAGTTTTTTGAAGAATTTCATGCGAACTTTTTGAAGGAACTAATGGCAAAACTCTTTAGAGAACTCCAAGCGAATTTCTTGAAGCAACACCAAGTGATTTTTTACGGTTTTTTATTTTTCATTTTTGACATTCTTTGAGGATTGAATTGCATGCAAACTTCTTGAAGGAATTCCAGAAAAAAAATCCTTTGTTAAAGAAATGAAGTAGATCCAGGCGAAACTCTATGAAGAAATTTAGGCGAAATTCCTCAAGGAACTCCAGTCAAAATACTTCAAAAGGCCAGGAGAACTTCCTGAAGGACCTCCAGGTGAAATTCTTTAGACAACTCCAAGTAAACTACTTGAATGAACTCCACACAAATTTTCTGGAAGAACTCCAGCACTTTTTTTAGGAACTACAAGCGAAATTTTTTGAACAAGAATTCCAGGTAAAATTGTTGTAGGAACTTCAGACGAATTTCTTGGGAGAATTCCACGAGAACGTCCTAAAGAAACTCCAGTCGAGATTACTCGAAGGCGAACTCCTGGCAAATTTGTCCCAAGTAGTAGTAGTAGTAGTCAAGTAGGCGAAATTTTTCAGAGTCTCAGACGAAATTCATTGAAGAATTCCATGCGAACTTCTTGGAAAAACTCCAGACGAAATTCTTTGAAGAAATCCAGGCAATCCAAGCGAAGAATTTACAAGTGAATTTCTTTGAATTTTCTTCAAGAACTCCAGGCGAAATTCTATGGAAAATTGTATGCGAACTTCTTGAAGAAATTCCAGAGAAAATCTAGGGCGAATTTTCCAAAAAATCTTTGAAGAACTTCAGACGAACTTTTTGAAGGGTCAAACGAAATTCTTTGGAGAGATTTAGGCAAAAATCTTTGCGAGCCTCTTGGGACTCTATACAAAATTCCTTAAAGAACTTCAGGCAAATTTTCTGGAGGAACTGCGGGCAATATTCTTGAAAGGACTCCAGTAGAACTTCTTGAGAAACACCAAACAAAATTCTTTGATGGTTTGCATACACACTACTAGGAAGTGCTCCAGAAGACATTTTGTGAAGGAGCTCCATGAACTCCAGGCAAACTTTTTGAAGATTTTTCATGCGAATTTCTTCGGAAAACTCCAGACGAGATTATTTGAAGATTTCCATGCGAACCTTCTGGAAGATCCAGTAAGAATTGGTAATTGCTAGTTTGGTCGAGATGGCATCTGACCCAGTGGCGTAGCTAAGGTGGGTTTTTGGAAGTAACACCCCCCCCTCCCAGAGACAAATAAAAAAAAAGGCAAAAAATGTCAAGAAAAACAAACCCAAGCCAATTTTCTAGCTACGCCACTGATCTGACCAAATCTGCTTAGGGTAGTTGGACAAGTGATTGGCAATTGTGACAGTAGTTTGAAGAAGGAATCAAAGAAGTTTAAGTTTGAAGAAGAAACCACTTCTTGTGAGTAAAATAATAATGAAAGCTTGTTTAAGAGATTTGTTTTCTAATCGGAAATATATTATAGTTTAGGCGTTGCAGAACAAATACACGCTTCATATACAAGAGCTATTGGAAAGAACGGGAAGATGTGATGAGAAATGTGAGTTGTTTCCTTGTTTCTTTTTCTTTTTAAGGACAAGCATCCCGGAAACCACAAATAAATTCACCACTCAATACGGAAACGACGGGATCAACGCACTACTGTCTTTTTAGTTATTTCAGCTTTGCTGCGTCGCAATAAAAATAACAGTCATGCGTTGCTTCCGTATTGAGTGGTGTGCCTTGACAACGCGAGTGAATTTAGTTTTGGATTCCGGGAGGCTAGTCCTTAATATGACTTTATACTTATATCATTTGTATAGCCAAGAAGGGAATATCATCTTAACGATCAATTCGCTTTCCTTAACCAGCATCCATCTTTACAAATTAAATCATTTTTGTGTCCATATGCATGACAAGTTTTCAAATAATAAAAATTATCAATCCGTTAACTCACTTAGTCGGTAAGATTCAGTCGCTTTTAGCAATGAAATTATTTTTAACCTGGATCCAGTATCACGATGTTTCGCACGAAGACGCTATCAGTATTCGAAGCCCCATTACCCTAATAGGTTGCATTAAATATGCACTGCAGGGCTGTTTCTAGGAAGCTGTTTTCCTCATTCCTATGCATCTCCTGCTGGGTAGCTGCTTTGAATATGAATCAATCCTAATCCAAACAATGCAATGGTTTCCCGTTAAACACATATCGTCTCTAAAATGGACCACACGTAGAACCACTTTCGTAAACCCATGCCAGCATTCATTTGCCAAAATCCAAGCACCAGTAAATCCCTTCCCACAGCCGGGATAAGGAAAAGCAACGTACTACCCGAAACAGAAGCACCTTCTTCGGTAAACACAAATCCCTGCAAATCTTCTCCGTCGTGACTACAAAAAGAGGTCAGCCATCCTCTTCAAAGTGTGTTCCCACACACCGTCCGGACAGGCAATAGAATACAAAACCCGTTGCACGTTCCTATACCTATGTGCACTGTCATCCAACAACACTGCAAATGAACAAAAGTCGGTGTTCAACCATTCCGCCGAGGGATGATGACCTGGATGGGGAAAAAAAGATACACATCACCGCAAGTCGGGTTTAGACGGAGACGGAGCAGCACCGCGTGCACGGCAAGAAACGGTCGGTCGTTCGTTGAAGTGGCATAAGCAAGCGTACGTATTTGCTCTAGCATTTTCCGAAGCGAACAGCCGTTCAGCTATCGCCATGCAGTTGGTCCTCCTTAACCTGGGTCAAGCCGAGGCGAATCCTTCTCAAGCATCACCGCACACGGTTCCTGCTTGCTCATGTTACGAACCGAAAGCCTCCGTTTACCTGCATAAAGACAACGTCACCTCCCTGCAGCTCATCGGTTTCGAAGAATGCTTTATAACGCCCAGCAGGAAACGGATAATGGATTCGATGGTTGTTACGTAATCTGAGTTATTAAAAATAATTCCGAAATGTGAGACTCGTATTGTTTTTTCGATCAGATACTTTCACGGACCCAATTCTCTGGGATGGTAAGCTTCACATTTCAGCGCAATCCATCATCAGTTCACGATCCTGGTTTCGCCTATGACCCTGCAGCATAAATAGCAGGTTGAGCAAATATCGTTCCAGTGATGTTGTTGTAGTCGTTGCTGCTGCTGCTTCAGGTCCGATTGTTACCTTCGAGTGGAATGGCCAACTGGGAAGCAAAGGATGCGACCCAACCCGTGTCTCCGATTCGTTTCGTTTGTGGTACTGCGAGCGAAGGGTGGTGGGAAACCCAAGAACAACCGAGGTTGGGCGGCAAAAACAAGTGCGCGTTTCGACAGATCGGTTGAGTGGAAACTGGAAAGTGTAGCGATGCGATGTACAATAATGGTGCCAAGGGACTAATAGATTATAATACGGTGCTTGAATTTGAATAATTGATTGAATTTGATGGCCACCGAGGGACGGATATTAGATAGCGCTACAACCGGCACCGTTGTTGTTGGAGAAAATTGCGACGAAGTATTTTTCCATCATCATGCTTTTGTGCTGCGGCTTAAAGATGATTCCCTTCTTGGAGAAGTGCGATGATGACACGTGTTGTGACAGTCTTTTCATATTCCGGTACACGGACCCAGGTAAGCCGATTTGGGTTCAACGAATCTGGAAGACGATTTGCTGTAAGTTGGCTGACCTTAGATGCTCCGATTGCTGCCAACGCAGTTGAACATTTGAAATTAAAAATTTAATCAGATCAATGGAAAGGGCACCAACTTTACTTGCGCATCATACAGATTGAACACTCAATAATGAGGTTTAAGACTGTTCATTGTTCGTTTTTTATGTATTCAAGAAATATCAACATTCAACCTTAAATAATCATGTAATAATTCTATATTTTCTGTTTTCTATTTCAGGTAAATGTTTCCTAGGATTGTAAGTATTGTGGCATATAGTAAGCTTCCTATTATAAATTGTAGAATAAATCTAATGGAAAAAGATCGCGTATTGTACTCAAAGCAGACGAGACATGAACTATGCGTGTCCTTATTTATGATTTTTTTTAACCAAGCTAAACTTTTTCAATGGCTGCAAATACTACCATGTTACAACACCACGTTTGGTTCTCATTTTTACCAACTTCACAAGGCTTACACAAACGACACAGAACGAACATAACTCAATTGCATCGCATCGTGGAGAATCGATGCCATTCCCATGCGCGCAATCTACGCCATTGAACCGACCACAACTACCGCAAATCCGCGGCTCCAAAGGAAAAGCTGATAGTTGTTGAACCAGTAGGATAAACTTTTCCAATTTGCAAACTCGAAGAAAAGGCGAATTGTGCCATTGAATTTGGAACCTCCTCTCCCATTTGGCAGTTTGCTAACGATTTCCACCAGGGTATCCTCGCTGATTTGGCATTTCGCAATTAACGAGACCGATTTGCCCTTCTCGGTGGCAACCAACCGAACGCCGAACATGGGGACCATGTAAACAACCATCCGACGAGAAATACTTGGAACAAATTCGATTAGCATCACCGGGGCGCGTGCTGTCGTTGCTTCTCACTGCTGTCTTCCGTCGTCGTCGTCGTCGGTCGATCGAATGACGCAAACCAATATGTGTAGTACCGGGCGCGCGCGGTTCTGTTATTCCAATCAATCAATCATTCAAACAAATCGCATCCCGATCGGAGCCGTACAGCAAAAGTAAATAAACAAACAACATCGCATCGGATCAGCCGTGTCTCGTCCCGTGTCCCGTTCTACATATTAGGTTGGGAGCGTATGGCTTCGGTTCAGATAACTCGATGTAAAAGAGAATTAATTCAGGAGTCGAGCGATTTTGTGTCTAATTCTCTTTCCGGGCAAAAAATGGGTAAATCGAAAGGTGGTGAACCCATCTGAATTTCATGGAAGGCGGAACTATAAACATTTATTTTCTTGACAAAATCTAACGAAGGAAAATGCTGACTGGTTTGGTCCAGATGAAATGCTTTACAGTAAGCCACTAAGAAGGCCATTATTTTCTTCATATGGACAGATAAGACTTTTTTGGTAAGCCTTCGCAAACTAAGCCGAATAAGCCAAATTGGCCGAATAGGTCATTTGGGCAAATGTGTCGTTTGGCCGAAAATGCCATTTGTCCGAAAAAGTCGATTGGCCTAAATGATCATTTGGAAGAATATTGCATTTATTTAGCTTACATCTGTTATCTGTTTATATAACACTGAATCAACAATTTGACGCCACAAGCCACATCTCTCCATGCTCGGTTGCGCCCCACACTCGCCAAGTCATTCAGTACCTGGTCAGCCCACCTCACTTGCTGCGCTCCACACCATCTTGTACCGGCCGGATCGGAAGCGAACACCATCTTTGTAGGGTAACTGTCCGGTATTCTTACAACATACCCTGCCCGTCGTACCCTTTCGGCATCAGCTACCTTCTGGAAGCTCTACCTTTCTACTTTTGTTCTTATTACGAACAAAAACATAGTGTCCATCATTAGTTTATTTGATTAACGCTGTTCGAAGAGATTCACTTTCCCAATGCATTTAAGAAATAGTTACACATTATGAATTGGTGTAAAAAATTACCCAACATTTTAACACGATCGCAAAAATTCATATTCCTGTCGATTTTCGATATGTTGGCTGCAAAAGGAAGCCATAGGTTTTTAAAATAGGGGCTTGTCTTCGGGGCTCCTGTACTAAAGAGCTGGCAGTGGGGAGTTAATTAGTTAGTATCAATTTATGATTTTTTTTTATTTATTTATTACCAGACTAAGGCCGAAGTGGCCTGTGCAATACATAAAAGTTGTCTCCATTCAGCTCGGTCCATGGCTGCACTTCGCCAACCACGCAGTCTGCGGAGGGTCCGCAAATCGTCCTCTACCTGATCGATCCTCCTTGCCCGCTGCGCACCTCGCCTTCTTGTGCCCGTCGGATCGTTGTCGAGAACCATTTTCACCGCGTTACTGTCCGACATTCTGGCTACGTGAACGATGGATGGTTCTCCCAACAGCTGATGCAACTCGTGGTTCATTCGCCTCCTCCACGTACCGTCCGCCATCTGCACCTCACCATATATGGTACGCAGCACTTTCCTTTCGAAAACTCCCAGTGCGCGTTGGTCCTCCACGAGCATCGTCCAGGTCTCGTGTCCGTAGAGGACTACCGGTCTAATGAGCGTTTTGTAGATAGTTTGGTACGGCGGCGAACTCTATTCGATCGGAGCGTCTTGCGGAGTCCAAAGTATGTACGATTTCCAGCCACTATGCGTCTCCGAATTTCTCTGCTGGTATCATTTTTGGCAGTCACCAGTGAGCCCAAGTACACAAATTTTTCTACCACCTCGATTTCGTCACCACCGATGCAAACTCGAGGTGGGTGGCTCAGATTGTCTTCTCTTGAACCCCTTCCTATCATGTACTTCATCTTCGACGTGTTGATGACTAGTCCAATCCGTTTAGCTTCGCTTTTCAGTCTGATGTCTGATGGCTTCCTTCATCCTCTCAAAGTTACGTGCCATGATATCAATGTCGTCGGCGAAACCAAATAACTGGACGGACTTCGTGAAAATCGTACCACTCGTGTCAATCCCTGCCCTTCGTATTACTCCCTCCAAAGCGATGTTGAATAGCAGACACGAAAGACCATCACTTGCCGTAACCCTCTCCGCGTTTCGAAGGGACTCGAGAATGCCCCTGAAACTCGAACTTCGCACATCACCTGATCCATCGTCGCCTTGATCAACCGTATCAGTTTATCCGGAAATCCGTTTTCGTGCATTAGCTGCCATAGCAGGTCCCGATCGATTGTATCATATGCGGCTTTGAAGTCGATAAAAAGAAGATGTGTGGGCACGTTGTATTCGCGAAATTTCTGCAATACCTGACATACGGCGAACACCTGGTCTGTGGTAGAGCGTTCACCCATAAATCCCGCCTGGTGCGGCCAAATGACCCTTTCCCCCACCAACGGCTCAGTATCGAAATACTACGATAGTTTTCGGCGTTGTGTAAGCTTCCCGTCTTATGAAATTCTTCGCTAGACAAGGATCGGTTAAAGATAATTGACGCCGGCAATGCAAGAACTTCAGCGCATTGCTTCAGGAAAAGTGGTGATATGCCATTGGGACCCGGACCTTTGATGTAGTCCAGCTCAGAGAGCCGCTTATAATCTTCATCGACTGAGCCAGTAATAATAGGCAGATTTATGTCATATTCGATATGTATATGTATATCAGGGATTGACGGTGAAGCGTGATTGTGAATGTTCTAAGCCACTAGTGTACTCATGTAAAGCACAATTTTGCGTATTTGTGAGACATGTAATTTCTCACTGCTTCCTCTTAATTTTTTCTTCTCATTTCCAACTTCTCGTTCCTATTAATCACTTCTCACTTCACACTTCTAACTTCTTACTGTGTTACCGGCGGGTAACAATTGTCACTAATTCTCAAACATTGATCACGGAAAATAGGGACAAATATTGTTATTCAGTTTCCTTCGATTTGCAACGGTCATTTCATATCGACGCGCATGGGTACGGGGCAGTCGATATATACGCGTAGCGCACCAGTTCGCTACGTAGAATCTGGGTGCCGAGTGGGTGAACACACAGTTTTGGGCGGGAAAGAGCTGGAAAACGGCGTGAGTGGACAGTTGATGTTAACTCCTGATTTGAGAAGCATCTAGGAAAAAAAAGCAAATCGAAAGTGAAGGCCAGGTATAAGACCTACTTTTGACCCCGGAACCTAAAAGCTCGGGTTTGGAGGGAAACCGGCAGCAAACCCCAGACTGTTGGTCTAGAGCCAACGGCAGTCTTTGGGGCGGGTGCTCAAGACCTCTTTTGGATTCCGGGTCTCAGGGCGTACGGACGCTGGGGAGATTTCGGATCACGGAAACCTATATCGTACGTATTACTTACGGTCAAACAGCGCTTTATTGGGCTCCACACACAGGACTGTCGAAAGGGCGGCTTCTTGGAACGGATCGGCGACGGAATAGCGACGACGAAGATAGCGATTGATTGATAGCGTCCGATTGCGGGGACGCTCCAAACTGCATGGACAGGCAAGAACAATCGGCGGCGAGGAAGGGGCGGTGCGTGGACTTCTCGAAACAAAGGCGATGTTGGCGGCCACGTTGGATTACGGCGATGACGGTTATACGATGACGCCTTCGGACCGGGTGGTGCCGGGAGAACTTGGTAGTGGCCCCAAGGGCCGATCATCGGCTTGGTGACCGCTGAATACCTCCGGGGCAGACTGGCAGCGTGGGTTGGAGCTTGGCGAACGTCACGGAATTGATCCCAGCGGAGGTGCGCTGCGATGGCGTCTTTCGGGAAACAGAATGGCGGCTTCGTTGGAGGTCGTCTGGTTCGAGGCTCGTGGAATCCAGTCCGCTCGCCGGTAGCGGCCGTAGTGTCTTTCACTTCAGGGTTTGTGGCAACGGTCTAGTTCCAACGGACGGCTTGCGGCGGCTACGGGGTTTCGATGGCCAGCCAAATACGCTTGGATGTCGGTTATCAGCCCGATAAACCGGGTGATGGATTTTTTCTTCTTTTTTTTTTTAAGTCCTGGTGGTCCCGTAGGAGTTTCTGAACTCCACGCTTCATTTGACGATGGGAGGCTTACAAGACAGTTTATCATATTTGATATTTTTTTTGTTCTGGTTATATTTACTATCACTTTATTCGTCATATCTTCTATATCTGCTTAGCTCCCGCGTATGTCCATCAACCGTTATCTTTATATCAAAGTATTGCTTTTCATATAGTCTGTGCATTTTTGTCTGAATCTCATCTCATTTGTTTCCATTTTTATTTCGTCTGGTAGCATGTTAAATAGTCTAAATCCTTAAAAAAAATAGCGAATTTTGAGTTCCTGTCATTGTCAATTTCGGTAAGCGAAAGTCATTTACTCTTCTCGTATCATATCCATGTATATCCGTCCCATATCGCACGTGGTCTGTAAGGTATTTAGGAGTCAACCTATTTTTAATCTTGAAAACAAAGATCAGTGTTCGTAGAGTGATTCTTTCTTCTACTGATATCAATTGCAAAATGTTTCTCATTAGCCTACTTGGAGTTGTCCTATTGCACCCTAAAATCAGACGCATCGTTCTATTTTGCACAGTCTGCATTCTCTTTTTTTGTCGTTTAGAGGCTAAAAATAGTATCGAGGGGCAATATTCAAAGTGCGGTGCAATCAATGTTTTTTATAACATAACTTTGTTTTCAAACAGTAGATACTTGTTTATTTTACATAATAATCCGTATTTTGATGCGGCTTTTCGTATAACTTAATCGTTAAAATTTAGTTTTTCGTCAACCATCACTCCGAGATATTTGACTACCTGTACTTGCTCAATGGCTTCATCGTCGATCGAGAGGCTATCCGTAAAACCACCAACGTGTTTATTGGTAATAATCATGTATTTTGTCTTTTTAACGTTCAGTTTCAATTTTTTAAACTTCAACCATTCAGTCAACTCTTTTAGTTCCTGCTTCATCCTTGCATAAGCCACTTCAAAATCTTCTGCTACAATGAATAATACTGTATCATCAGCGAATAAGTTTATGTCACCTCCCTCAACTGCCATGTTAATATCATTGATATACAAAATAAACAGGAGTGGACCCAACACACTGCCTTGTGGAACTCCCAAATCAACTCTTTTGCTCTGTGATTCCTTACCTCGGTATAAAGTTGCTTGTGTTCTGAACGACAAATAGCTCTGAAACCACTCAAGTACTTTTCCATTAATTCCCAATTTCCTCAGTGTTGTAATCATTTTCGCTCTGTCTATAGTTTCAAAAGCTCTTTTCAGGTCTAAAAATACCACAATTATCACTTTTTTATCCTCCAAGGCTTGCTTCCACTTGAATAGCAGTAAATTAAGCGCCGTTTCGCAAGAATGTCGTTTCCGGAACCCTGATTGTTCATCCAATAAAATATCATTTTTGTCAATAAAATCCATTAACTCGTCCTTCACGATCACTTCAAAAACTTTTTCATATAACGGTAACATATTTATAGGTCGTCTATCTTCAGGTTTCCGTGAGTTCGGTACTTTCTGTAGCGGAATGACTAAGGACTTTTTCCAGCCAGTTGGGAATTCTCCTCTGCTCAAAGACATATTTATTAATTCCAGCAACTCGTATTTTGTAGCTTCAAATGCATCGATCATAACCGTAGTATTGACGTTCTTAATGCCTCCACATTTCTTTAAATTTAAAACAGTATTCCTTAATCGGGACATATCAATCTGTTGACCACTTTCTTATTCCATCATTATTGCTTTCAACCTCGTTTATTTCGAAACGGGATTCACTAATGCTGTCATGAATCTCTACAACACTCTCTACAAAATATTCATTTAATTTGTTTGCTTTAGCTTCATCATCTAGGTCATCGGAACAGTTATCAAACTGAATTTCCGACTCGGATTTGGTTGGTTTTATAAGCTTTTTTAATGATTTCCATAGTTTTTTAGAATCTCCACTACATGCTTTCAGCTCCTGTTGAACCGCATCCCTCTTAGCACTTCGAATCGCTTTACAGTAATAATTCCTTCTACTCTGGTAGTACTTCCAATCAGCTTGATTACGAGTTGACCTGAATACAAAATGAGCATTATATCTTTTTTATTTTTTTCGACTGTAATGTGCTCGTAAACCATGGAGCAGACTCCATTACAAACACTTCTTTCTCTTCTATCATATCATTCACGGTTGACTCTAAGGATTCTGCTAACATATCAGCTGCTTCATCAATGCAGCCGCATTCAAAAAAATTTCTCATCTTGATACGTAGCACAGCCTGTAAGCGTTCGCTAGAATATTTCCTCCAACTTTTTACCTTTGTTTTAACTGGACTTGAAGTAACAGATTTATTGTTTAATACAATGCCTATGGTAGCATGATCTGATATTTTACTCGACAACAATTCATACGCTTGCAACGAATCGCTATTACTAAAAATTAGTACTACTCCTATCGTTTACTCTAGTTGGGAAGTTCACTATCTGTCGCAATGCTGTAGAGTCCATTAAATTGTTGAGTTCTCGCCTGCCAACGTAGTTGCACCAATTAATGTTGAAATCACCAATAATTGTGATCCTATCATTGTAATCAAGAACTCTTGGTAACCATTCCTCCTCCAGATACATCAAAAATGCAGGAACGCTAGCGTTAGGTGAATGATAAAGGCCGCCATACATACCTTTAAAAGCTCCGGTAGACACAACGACACTCAAAAACCAGTTACCTTCTCTTGACTCGTTTGAATTTAAAACCCATTTGGTATTTATTCTTCTTGATGTACAAAGTAACTCCACCAGTATGACTTGACATTGATAAGCAATTCACCATATCATAGCCAACAATTTGATATAAGCTAATATTATGACGGTCAGTTAGATGAGTCTCACTAATAAAAAACATAATTGGATCATGTTGTCGAATCATCAGTTTGATTTCCTCAATATGGCTGCAGATAGCGCAGTTTGCATATAAAATGCCACTCTTTAATTGCCGAAAAATGTCACGAAACACGACTCGGATCCGTTCGTCAACTCACTGACGGGTTTTTAATCCACCTTTCGCAACCGGATCATTAAAAAAACGTGCGTATACTGCGGGCTACCGGGTATAAAAAAAAACTTCTTCACTTTCGATTTGCTTTTTTTCCTAGATGTTTCTCAAATCAGGAGTTAACATCAACATCGCCGTCCGTTGGAACTAGACCGTTGCTACAAACCCTGAAGTGAAAGACACTACGTCCGCTACCGGCGAGCTGACTGGATTCCACGAGCCTCGAATCAGACGACCTCCAACGAAGCCGCCATTCTGTTTCCCGAAAGACGCCATCGCAACGCACCTCCGCTGGGATCAATTCCGTGACGTTCGCCAAGCTCCAACCCACGCTGCCAGTCTGCCCCGGAGGTATTCAGCGGTCATCAAGCCGACGATCGGCCCTTGGGGCCACTACCACGTTCTCCCGGCACCACCCGGTCCGAAGCCGTCATCGCCGTAAGCCAACATGGCCGCCACCATCGCCTTTGTTTCGATAAGTCCACGCACCGCCCCTTTCTCGCCGCCGATTGGCCCGGTGAAATAATCTCTCGAAGCTCTTGCCTGTCCGTGCAGTTTGGAGCGTCCCCGCAATCGGACGATCGCTATCCTCGTCGTCGGTATTCCGTCACCGATCCGTTCCAAGAAGCCGCCCTTTCGACAGTCCTGTGTGTGGAGCCCAATAAAGCGCTGTTTGACCGTAAGTAATACGTACGATATAGGTTTCCGTGATCCGAAATCTCCCCAGCGTCCGTACGCCCTGAGACCCGGAATCCAAAAGAGGTCTTGAGCACCCTCCCCAAAGACTACCGTTGGCTCTAGACCAGCAGTCTGGGGTTTGCTGCCGGTTTCCCTCCGAACCCGAGATTTTAGGTTCCGGGGTCAAAAGTAGGTCTTATTACTGAGAAAAGTGAGAAAGGAGAAATGAGTAGAGAGAAAAGAGAAGCTAAAAATGTGCAGTAAGAAGGTAGAAGTGAGACATCCCACGTCTCACATCGCACTCTTTATTTCTCGCTTCTCCCTGTGAAAAGTAAGAGGTGCGGAGTGAGATGTAACATATAAGAGATAAGAAGTGAGATATCTCGCTTTTCACTCATTATTTCCCACAGCTCATTTATCTCAACTCACATCGCAGTGAGAAATGAGAAACGAGGAGTGAGAAGTTGGAAACGAAATATGAAGATCGAGAAGTGAGAAATGGTGAGTAATATCTCACTTCTTTTTTCTCATTTCTTACTTTTAACTTGCAAATTATCTTCAATCACTACGTACACACTTTTAACATTCACTTTTGTTCGGCAAAACAACGTTTTTGGCCACATGATCTTTTTAGATAACGACATTTACTATCGTATGTTTGTGACCGTTTGTGACCCTAAGATCCAACCTTAGCATAATATAGGTTGAGTAGCGAACGATTGTATAACATTTCACCGAAAACTATTTCACGGAATTCATTATCGCGGTTGAACATTTCTCGGAATAACATTTGGCGGTTTGTAACTTTTCGCAGTACGACATTTGGCGGTTTATACCTTTTCGCCGAATAACTTTTGGCGGAATGTACCATTTCGCGGAATGCACCATTTCACGGAATATTGATAATAATAGTTAGTGTTAGGGGCCCTCCTTAGCCGTGCGGTAAGACGCGCGGCTACAAAGCAAGACCATGCTGGGGGTGGCTGGGTTCGATTCCCGGTGCCGGTCTAGGCAATTTTCGGATTGGAAATTATCTCGACTTCCCTGGGCATAAAAGTATCATCGTGCTAGCCTCATGATATACGAATGCAAAAATGGTAACCTGGCTTAGAAACCTCGCAGTTAATAACTGTGGAAGTGCTTAATGAACACTAAGCGGCGAGGCGGCTCTGTCCCAGTGTGGGGATGTAATGCCAATAAGAAGAAGAAGAAGAAGTTTAGTGTTCATTCAGTACGTCCACAATTATTACCTGCTTACCTGCTAAGCCGAGTTGCATGCATAAGGAAGTCCTCCCAGAATATGTAGAAGTATTTTTTTTTTCAAAATTTCAATTGCCTTTTACAAATCCTTTATTACATATGGTAGACGGGCCAGATATAATGAAGGGATTATCTCCTCTCTTTACTTTGTTACGGATAGACGTTTTTATGAATATTCATTTATTTCTCCCTTTCACCTAATACCGAAAAATGGTAGCGTCTGCCAGCTTTGAACTGGGCATTTGTACATTTGTTCTTGAACCGGGTACATTTGTTGTTTTAAAGAAGGTTTTTTCAACTCCTTTCGCCTTATACCGGGCAGACGCATCCATTCAAAGAAGGTATTATCAACTCCTTTCGCCTTATACTGAGCAGATTCACCCATTTAAAGAAGGCGTTACCCCTCCCTTTGCATTATACCGGCAGACGCGTTCTTTTGAAGAAAGCATTATCAACTCCTTTCGCCTTATACTTGGCAGATGCATCCATTTAAAGAAGGCGGTACCCCTCCTTTCGCCTAACGCTGGCGCGTTCTTTTAAAGAAGGCATTATCAACTTCTTTCGCCTTATACTGAGAAGATGCACCCATTTAAAAAAGGCATTACCCCTCCCTTCGCCTTATACCGGGCAGACACATTCTTTTGAAGAAATCATTATCAACTCCTTTCCCCTTATACCGGGCAGATGCATCCATTTAAAGAAGGCGCTATCCCTCTTTTCGCCGTATACCGGGCAGATGCATCCACTTTAAGAAAGCATTACCCCTCCCTTCTCCTTATACCAAGCAAATGCATTCATTTGAAGTAGATGTTACTCTTCCCATCGCCTTACACCGGGCAGACAATGCACAAAGAATACCCCAGCTGACTCTGATGTGCTGGATATCGACCTCTTTAGTGTAGATTTGTCATATTCTACTTGAATTGAGGTGGCTCTCGCTTTTGCAAAATTATTAGAACGAGCGGCTGGGACATTGAGGTCGGTTAATCGGCTTCGTCGGTGACAATTGCGTATTCGACTTCGAACATCCACAATTTATATGCTCCGGAAGACGGTCCTGGATTGGGCTAGTGTTATAATGAGCGTGTTAACAGGCTTATCTTCCGATGTTTTTTTTCTCTATGCGGTGCAGTTTCTTCGCTTTTTGGCTCTTTAGCTCATTCAGGAGGAAGTCAGCCGGCAGAGAGGCAGCTTCATCGTCGGACATTGCATACTTGGCAGAATTCAGGGTATTCGGCAATATCAGGATCTGCTCAAAAATATTTATTTTGACCTGGCGCAAGAATTGGATCTGGCTTCGAACCTTCGGCACATAACTTGCCCCGCTGTTCTCCTTGTGTACTTCTTCAAATGCTGCTCCGAGGTATTGCTCGATGGAGAATCGGAGACAATAGGAGCAGATACAAAGTGTCATTCCGGCTCGATTAACTACTCCTCCATCACTGGAGCATTGCTTAGTAAAGATAATAGTGTACCAAAATAACCCTTTTTAAAAATGCCATCACTTTCAGTATTTGGTATTGAAGAACGTTACAAATTGATTCGATTTTGCCACGTGCATCTGACGGAGGATTGTGCGCCCTTCGGTCGGCATCGGCACCTCCCTTCCGGGGCATGCAGTGAAACGCCATTGCTGCTGATTTCAATTATAATGTCATCATTCACTTTTCACGCACCACGCTTCGGGGACAGGAAAACTTTTCCTCGGGTCTCATCGTTCGCTTCCGCCACTCGGTTGGTATAAATAAGTATCGAGCTCGAGCACATCCTGTGAGTCGAATAGTTTTTGTTTCCCGATAGTCACACCGTTTGCGGATCAGTTTGGGTCATTTATAATGCATATGGGAAAGCAGGGCTGGATTGAGACTCTTTGTAGCCCTTTAACCGCCATGAGTCCTCGTTGTTCAAAGTGTAGAACAAACCACGGCTGGGACTGCGTGCGTGACCCAAGACTTTGCATCTCACGGAAAATTGAAGCTCAGCTTGGTATTTCTGCAAGTGACAAAGTCCATTAAGCTATTCGAATTTGCTTTCGACGGGCTTCCAAAAAATTGTGAATGGAGGAAAACTCTTGCTCTGGTCATCACCTGATTCGGCCCTGCGTGTAGCGCAGCAACCACATTGTGTCGACGCCGATGCTTTTAAATGTTTGCTAATGGGAAAAGTTTTGTTCGATAAATAATGAACCGAACGAGGCTCTTCCACGGGGTCGGTTGGAGCTTTTCCAGCCACCTCATGATGGTGCAGGAGATCAAATTTTCAGAAGCATATACATAACTCTCCGCCAGCGATGCCCGTGGGGAGTACTGCTTGAGAGGTAAACTCTGCCAGATTGGGAATAATCGATGATTGGAAGACGGCGTTGAACGTGGAGGTGATGATGATGGCATAACATGTGCTCCGGGGGTAAAATTATTGTTGCACACCGGTAGAGAAGATTTTATCGAATCGGTAACAAAGTTGGCAAAGTTTGCTTCGTTTTAATACGGATAAGCCAACCTGGAAACATCGTTGGAGTTGGGGAGATGCAAGTTTCTTGTTGCCGGCAGTGATAGGAAAATTCTGAATAGTTGAGCCAAAGTATTGATGAGGTGGAAAATCGAGAATTGTCTATGAACTATGGGCAGCTTAATTCGGAATGCTCTTTCAGATGCTTTAATCTCTTTACTTAACTTTGAACAATAAGCCCCGGCATTGCAATATTATAGCAATAAATGTTCAATCCTTATTACATTGACCGACATTGTCAAATTTTAGAATGCACATTTTATTATTGGATTCTGTGTTGATTTGCATTCATGCAATTTGGAATTTCTTTGCGCCCAAGGAAAACAAGATGTCAAGACTCAAGATCAATGGATTTTAATACTAATTGGGATGCAATAAATTCATTGTGAGCCCAACTGGTTGTAAATATTTGCACTGAATCACAAAATGTGTGCTGATTTTCTTTGTAGTATTGTTTCCAGTCTATTTAATTTATCTATTTTTCTATTATCTCTTATCTCGTTCACAAAAATGCATATATGACAATGATAATCCCTCGAGTTGAACTTTGCGCTAAGACCGTCCAGATTGTCGCTCCATCCTTCATATCATCCCTGATGGTAATCCCGTGTCAAACCATCTCGACAGATCATCGCTTAAAAATGTGCAAGAATGGATATCAACGTCATGCAGCATGCGAGGAAAAAACCGCTCTCACCCCTGGTTCGGTATTCCAATCTTCCAGCAAATTTCCTCTCGAAAAGTTGAGCTCCCGGGAAATTCAAATCGGAACAAATGTTTGTGCATCCCCGACAACATATCCTGAACGCTGCTATAGCCAGAACTATAGTGCTGGCACTTTTGACACACAACCATGGACGATACCACACGAACCCGTTTCAGACTGCAGCAGCTCCAGCAAACTTACTCGATAGGAAAAACGATGGGAAAAATCATTCTGCCACGAAGAAAATTCATGCGGAAAGTTTGTTATTTTTTTCTAATGCAACTGCACTTCTCTTTCGCACTCGATTTCATTCCCTAGCCCTAGGAGTGCGGTGGATGAGTGTTCACAATTTACCTGTCGATTAGTTCACTCTTGCTTAGTTTTACCCTGCACCAGGCTGTTTTGGATCTTTGACGTTCTTAGAATACTTTTAGTTGAATTGGTAGTGAAGAATCAACTGCAACCAGACTTTTCTGAAAGCGTAACGAATGCGGGTTGGTTATGCAGAAAAGCAGAAATCTACCGCGACCATAGTCGAAATTAGTTCCAGTATGTTTTTATGGAATTGTCGTCGAATGACTGACGTAGTGGTTAATTACTAATTAGAGCGAAAATTATGATGCTGTGATTATGCTTAACGTTCCTACCGTGCTTTAAAAAACTTACACTTACGGTGTTCGGGTTATATTGACCCGCTTTTGACTAAGCAATATCTCAGACATTTCTCAGCCAAATTCACATGTTTATAGACCCATTTTGATCGGCCACACCTACATCCTGTAATCGTTAGAGGAAGGATCATCAGCTAGCCATATTTATTTAAAAAAAAAAGAAATGCAAATCGCGCATGAACGATTTTATTGCTGTTTTGTCTCAGAAATATAGCCAACACTATTTTTTTCTACAGATGTTCTAGGTTCTACAGACCATTCTGGATTTCAGAACCTTGGTCTACCAGGTCAATTACGCTTGGTACGGAACCAATAGCAACCCATGGTGCCCATACAGGCCCTCAGGCGCATGATTTGCGATGTACATATGTGCAAATTGGATGTCCTGAGTTCTTCCAATCATTCTGGAGTTCAAACCAATCGATCTATCATATCAACTAAGTTGGATGCAAAGATAAAAGCAACCCATACAGGCCCTTGGAGGTCATGTGATTTACGATCTAGATATATCCAAACCGGATGTACTAAGTTTTCCAAATCATTCTGGAGTTCAGACCATCTGGTCTACCAAGGCAACTGGGATCGATGTATAGCCAACAGAAATTCATGATGTTCATATAGCCGCCTTGAAGCCTTGCGTATGATTTACTATTTGGATATGTTCAAATCGAATATTCTAAGTTCTCCAAATCATTCTATAAATCAGAACAATTGGTTGGGGTTGTGCCAAATCACACCAAGCGCCAATGAAAATTTCCATTTTTTTTCTAAAGTTTTCGTGTAACAGATTCAATTAATCACAAATCGCATCGGACATCGTTCAACGCCATAACTGAGGATATCGTACAACAAATGTACGCATGATTTGATATAGAATACTCTCTGTTTTTCTTTTGCAAACTAAATATCACAAGTTAATCAAAAAGGCGCTTGGTATGCATGGTCCTTTTTTCAAGTTCGTTTATTTGGTAGGCTCAGGCGTGTATAACACTTTACGGAATCAGGTTTTTCTGGGATATGTACAATAGGGTGGCTCAAATTAGTATGGGAAAAACTTTGTTCAATTTGTTTGATGGGCCGGGGGTTTGAGCTCAACTGAATGAGTATCATGGTTCTTGATCGTAAATTGTGCCGTCCAACTGAAAATCACTGTTTTTGGACATACATACATTTTTCCACATAAACTTCCAACGAGTTTAGCACTGCCCAAACGTTGACCGATTTGGCTGAAATTTTGTCCAGAGCATCAGGGCATCAAATAGAACCGAATAAAAGGGCGGCCCATCAAAAAATTTGAAAAAGTGTTTCTTAAGCCACCCTAATGTACAATCAATATCATCTTAGTATTAATTTATCAGGAGTGGGATGGAAGCCAACGTACTCGTGGTGACTCGAGGTTATGGCTTAGGATTCGGGGATGGGGCTTAGGATTCGGGAAGAGGGAATCACAGCAGCTCATCCGGGTAATTTTCGAATAATTCTGGAAAAACTGGAAATCTTTCGTTAACATTTTGAGGCGAAAATCAAAATATACTCCCGTTATTGTCTTGAAAATATCCAAAATGACCAATTCAGCCGAACGACACATTCGACCAAAAGTCCTTTTCGACCAAACGACTATTTCGGCCGAAGGACATATTCACGATTTTTTTTAGCCAAAGGAACAGTTCGACCAAATGACATTCTCAGCCAAATAACTTTAGGCTAGATATCCTAGCGAAGTCTGAAAACATAATGAAATCATATAGAAAACATGTTTTAATTTTGACATCAAATTGAATCGTTTTCGTTTTTCAAATACGTATAAAACATTATGATTGATTACATATTTTGATCTCCTTCTGCTGTAGATTACTAAATTGAATGATAGGGGAACTGGGGGTAGGACGCCCACGTTAAGGAAAATGCCATTTTTATCAATGAAAACCACCATTTCAGCCAGTTTTCATCAGCGCATACTAAAGAACAGCATATCTGCGACTGACTACCGATGACAGATATCTAATTGTACATTTTATTGCACAGAAATTTGATTTTAAAAGCACCCGAAAATATTGATTTTGAAACCATGCGGGGTGAGATGCGCCAGTGGATGGGTTAAAACGCGCATGTGTTTATCGTACTGATTTTCATTTTAATTGCCTACATTAAGGCAATTAACCGAATGTTTCAGCTGTTTCGGTCATACGAAATGAGCATGGGCGTACTGCCCCACACCGACCTCAGAAGTTTGAAGGCCCATCAAATCGTTTTAAGACCAATTTTGACGACGATTTCGTGTGGAACATAAAGAACACGAGTAAGCAGCATGGCTCATGGCTCAATTTTCAATTTACCAATGAATAACAGCGATAGAAAGACTAAATTTCACCGAGCTAGAATTGCATCAAAACACGCAAAAATCATTTTTTCGAGTTTTTCATGTGTAACTAGAGAAAAATTATGAAATATATGTATCCAATGGCAATATTTTTCATTGATTCATCGTATAGACTATTTAAAATAATCACAATGGGGATATTTAACCTTATTCAGGGGTAGCGCGTTTTAACCCCTATGGGCGTGTTACCCCCACTTCCCCTATGACATAAAACTGTGTTTTATTTTAGTTTTCGATTTACTCTCATCGACAGCAGGAATAGTTTATGATTGAATGTCACAAATGCTGGGTAAAGCGTACCATTGGTACTTCGCGTACCTGAAGGAATAAAATAGACCCCATCTCGCGGTCCTTAGCCTCTTACCCAGCAACTCCTATCCCTACCTCCCCGCGGTGCTGGCCGGGATACGAGTAACCTTAGGGAAGATCGGGTAACCAACCCCGGTGGGAACTATGGTCGTAAGCTCCTCTCCGGAGGAGATCTCTCCTCCTCTCCGGAGGATCTCTGCAAATCTTATTGAGCCTCTGTTCTCCATGTTAGGGGCGGCTGATCATCATCTGAGTGCCAGCGAGGGACTCTAAGTGGTCCTCCGGAAATTTAGGGGGTTTGGTGTCAGGCCCTGCAAGCCAGCCTTTAAAAAATCATAAGCAACGAACAATCAACAAGAGTACGGACCGGAACCATCGGCGAAGACCACTGCGACGAAAAGGGACTAGCGATTGGAAACTCGGTTCGTGGAACTGCAAATCTCTCAACTTCATCGGGAGCCCACGCATGCTCGCCGATGTGCTCAAGGACCGTGGATTCGGCATCGTAGCGCTGCAGGAGGTTTGTTGGAAGGGATCAATAGTGCGAACGTTTAGAGGTAATCATACCATCTACCAGAGCTGCGGCAACACACATGAGCTGGGAACAGCTTTCATAGTGATGGGCGATATGCAAAGACGCGTGATCGGGTGGTGGCCGATCAATGAAAGAATGTGCAGGTTGAGGATCAAAGGCCGGTTCTTCAACTTCAGCATAATCAACGTCCATAGCCCACACTCCGGAAGCACTGATGATGATAAGGACGCATTCTACGCGCAGCTGGAACGTGAGTACGACAGCTGCCCAAGCCACGACGTCAAAATCATCATAGAAGATTTGAACACTCAAGTTGGCCAAGAGGAGGAGTTTAGACCGACTATTGGGAAGTTCAGCGCTCACTGGCTGACGAACGAAAACGGCCTACGACTAATTGATTTCGCCGCCTCCAAGAATATGGCCATTCGCAGCACCTACTTCCAACACAGCCTCCCGTATCGGTACACCTGGAGATCACCACTGCAGACAGAATCGCAAATCGACCACGTTCTGATTGATGGACGGCACTTCTCCGACATTATCGACGTCAGGACATATCGTGGCGCTAACATCGACTCTGACCACTATCTGGTGATGGTTAAACTGCGCCCAAAACTATCCGTCATCAACAATGTTCGGTACCGACGACCGCCGCGGTACGACCTAGAGCGACTGAAGCAACCTGATGTCGCCACTGCATACGCGCAGCATCTCGAGGCAGCGTTGCCGGAAGAGGGTGAGCTCGATGGGGCCCCTCTTGAGGACTGCTGGAGTACAGTTAAAGCAGTCATTAACGACGCAGCGGAGAACAACGTCGGGTATATGGGTCGAAGTCGACGGAACGATTGGTTCGACGAAGAGTGCAGACAGATTCTGGAGGAGAAGGACGCAGCGCGGGCGGTCGCGCTGCAGCAAGGTACCCGGCAGAACGTGGAACGTTATAGACGGAAGCGGAGACAGCAGATCCGCCTTTTTCAGGAGAAGAAACGCCGCCTGGAAGAAGCGGAGTGCGAGGAGATGGAACAGCTGTGCCGTTCTCAAGACACACGCAAGTTCTATCAGAAGCTCAACGTATCCCGCAAAGGCTTCGTTCCGCGAGCCGAAATGTGCCGGGATAAGGATGGGAGCATCTTGACGGACGAACGTGTGGTGATCGAAAGGTGGAAGCAGCACTACGAGGAACATCTGAATGGCGCTGAGAGTACAGGCAGTGAAAGTCAAGGCAGCGGAGGAGATGACTACGTCAGTTCAGCGGACGATGGAAGCCAACCAGCCCCCACCTTGAGGGAAGTTAAGGATGCCATTCAACAGCTAAAGACCAATAATGGTATCGGAGCTGAGCTCATCAAGATGGGCCCGGAAAAGCTGGCCACTTGCCTGCACATACTGATAGTCAGAATCTGGGAAACCGAACAGCTACCGGAGGATGCGAAGGAAGGGGTTATATGCCCCATCTACAAGAAAGGCGACAAACTGGAGTGTGAGAACTTTCGAGCGATCACCATCCTTAATGCCGCCTACAAAGTGATATCCCAGATCATCTTCCGTCGTCTGTCACCATTAGTGAACGAGTTCGTGGGAAGTTATCAAGCCGGCTTCGTTGATGGCCGCTCGACAACGGACCAGATCTTTACTGTACGGCAAATCCTTCAAAATGGCCGTGAATACCCGGTCCCCACGCACCATCTGTTCGTTGATTTCAAGGCGGCATACGACAGTATAGACCGCGTAGAGCTATGGAAAATTATGGACGAGAACAGCTTCCCTGGGAAGCTTACCAGACTGATCAAAGCAACGGTGCACAATGGGGAAATACGATTTCGAAGGTGGAAAAAATTGATAACTTTCTTCACGAACAACTTACAGCAGAGATCAAGAGCTTATTCGAAAGGGAATTTTACAAAGAATTTAGTGAGTGCTGTTTCATGGATGTGGAATGCTTCTGTATGTAGTTATTGAGCTCGTTTTGCCCTAATGCCCCATATATCGCGAGTTTCCAAACTATTTGTCATTTTATCTTTAAGACATTGTTCTGAAATTGTGTTTATCTCTTCACTGTGGATCCACAGAAGAGCACGAAATATATTTTGTTGGTAAAAGTTGGAAATTTAAGGGATTTTGGGGTCAAATAAGCATCAAAGTGCATTTTATGTGCAATTTTCATGTATTGTGTAAAAAATAGTAACATTTACAGATAAGTGTTGATATTATTGTCTCAAAGTGTTGAACAGATATTGACAAATGTTTGCCGAACAAAAATTAATGAAATAAATCGTTTCATAAATGTTTTATTTGGTTATTTATTGAGTAAAAAACGATTTTTAAAAACTTTTGAATAGCACCGATGCCAAACATTTCCAAACCGTACCCGATAGCACAACTAGACAAGAATAGTCATATGTTATGAGTCTTGATGTGATCATAGATAGGAGGTGATGGGAGATAGTCTTTTTTCTTACCTTTTTGCCCAAATTCCCCTATAAAATAATATAGCTCTATGATTTTGAGCAAGGAAATGATGTAGTAATGTTAATTTAATTGATATTTTCCAATGATATAAGGAAAATAACAAATAATCATATAATTCATTAAAAATATTGAATTATAGGGGAGTTAGGGGTCATACAAATCATTTAATGTAATTTTTTATTCAAAATAGGATAACATTTTTCACGGACGACGCACATAGAAGATTAAGGGCTTATTCTAAAGGGAGTTTTCCAAGAAAATCAGTGAGAGATGTTTTATAGACGTGAGACACTTCTGTGTGTAATTATTAAGCTCGTTTTGCCCCAATGTCCCATACATTACAGTTTATCATATTTTGATGCTTTTATCTTTCAAGTATTGTACTGAAGATGTGTTCTCCTCTTCATTATAGATCCATAGAAAAGCACTATACATGCTTTGTTGGTAAAAGTTGGAAATTTAAGGGATTTTGGGGTCAAATAAGTATTAAATTGCACTTTATGTGAATTTTTCATGTATTGGCATAGCATAGCATAGCATAGTATAGCATATGTGATTGTACAAATAGTGAGTGGCTATACAATGCTCATTTGAGCAATCTACTGTATATTGTCGCAAATTGGTACTTGGGATTAGTACCTTTACTTTATGTGAATTTTTCATGTATTCTGTAAAAAATAATAAAAATATTATTATTCTCCCAAAATGTTCTACAGACATTGATAAATGTTTGCGAAACAATTACTAATGAAGTAAATCATTTCGCAAGTGTTTTTTGTGATTCATTGGGTAAAACCCAATTTTTTAAATGCTTCTGAAAAGTGCCGATGCCAATTATTCCCAAACCATACTCGTTTGCACAACAAGAGTAAATATATTAGTCTATGTGGTAATAGATAGAAATAGATAGAAAATATTCTTTTCTCACGACGTTTCACCCCCTTATTAAATAATATAGCTCAATGGTTCTGAGTTAAGAAATAAAATGCATAGAAAAAAATCCAAGGGTTAAGGGCTCAGAACTTATTTTTAAATACATATTTAATGATTTTTTTTACTTATTTGTCCCAAAATGCCTTAAAAATCCATTTTAATGTAATATATGGATATTTGTTTTTTATGGTATCAATTTCTGTTAAAAAAATGTATGACAATAATATCAACTATTTTCTGTAAATATCTGAATAATCAATAGGCTGTAGATTTCGCCAAAATTGACCATATGTAGCGCTACACCAATGCTTAACAGTTTTTAAATCACCGTATATTAACCCTAAATGATGATATTATTTTTTTCTAATCCTGATATTATTTTTTACAGAATACATGAAAAATTCACATGATGATTATTTGACCCCAAAATCCCTTAAATGTCCAACTTTTTCCAACAAAATATGTATAGTGCTATGTATGGATCTACGATGAAGAGGAAAACAGAATTATAGTGTAATTTTTGAAAGATAAAAGTACCAAAATATGAAAAATTTTGATGTATGGGACATTGGGGCAAAACCAGCTCAATAACTCCATACAGAAGTGTCTTATGTCTATGAAACATCACTCACTGTCTTTCTTGGAAAATTCGCTTTCGAATAAGCCCTTAACCTTATCTGTGAGTCGCTCGTGAGAAAAGTTATCCTATTTTGTATAAAAAGTTACATTAAATGAGCTGTATGAACCCTAAATCCCCTATAATTCAATATTTTTAATGAATTATCTGATTATTTGTTATTTTCATTATATCATAGGAAAATATCAATTAAATTAACATTATTACATCATTTTCTTACTCAAAATCATTGAGCTATATTATTTTATAGGGGAATTTGGGCAAAAAGGTAAGAAAAAAGTGTATCTCCCATCACCTCCTATCTATGATCACATCAAGACTCATAACATATGACTATTCTTGTCTAGTTGTGCTATCGGCTATGGTTTGGAAATGTTTGGCATCGGTGTTATTCAAAAGTTTTTAAAAATCGTTTTTTACTTAATAAATAACCAAATAAAACATTTGTGAAACGATTTATTTCATTAATTTTTGTTCGGCAAACATTTGTCAATATCTGTTCAACACTTTGAGACAATAATATCAACACTTATCTGTAAATGTTACTATTTTTTACACAATACATGAAAATTGCACATAAAATGCACTTTGATGCTTATTTGACCCCAAAATCCCCAAATTTCCAACTTTTACTAACAAAATATATTTAGTGCCCTTCTGTGGATCCACAGTGAAGAGATAAACACAATTTCAGAACAATGTCTTAAAGATAAAATGACAAATAGTTTGGAAACTCGCGATATATGGGGCATTAGGACAAAACGAGCTCAATAACTACATACAGAAGCATTCCACGTCCATGAAACAGCACTCACTGAATTCTTTGCAAAATTCCCTTTCGAATAAGCTCTTGATCTCTTCTGTAAGTTGTTCGCGAAGAAAGTTATCAATTTTTTCCACCTTTGAAATCGGATTTCCCCATTGTGCGGTGGATGGTGTGCAAAACTGTGTGAAGATTTCTGGCGAACACTCCAGTTCGTTCGAATCGCGCCGGGGACTAAGACAAGGTGATGGACTTTCGTGCCTATTGTTCAACATTGTGCTAGAAGGTGTCATGCGGAGAGTCGGGTGTAACAGCCGGGGTACGATTTTCAACAGATCCAGTCGATTTATTTGCTTCGCGGATGACATGGACATAGTCGGCCGAACATTTGCAAAGGTGGCAGAACTGTACACCCGCCTGAAACGTGAAGCAACAAAAGTTGGACTGGTGGTGAATGCGTCAATGACAAAGTACATGCTTGTGGGCGGAACCGAGCGCGACAGGGCCCGCCTGGGAAGCAGTTTTACGATAGACGGGGATACCTTCGAGGTGGTCGAGGAATTCGTCTACCTCGGATCCTTGCTAACGGCTGACAACAACGTTAGTCGTGTAATACGAAGGCGCATCATCTGTGGAAGTCGGGCCTACTACGGGCTCCTGAAGAAACTGCGGTCGAAAAAGATTCGTCACCGCACCAAATGTGTCATGTACAAGACGCTAATAAGACCGGTTGTCCTCTACAGACATGAAACATGGACAATGCTCGAGGAGAACTTGCAAGCACTCGGAGTATTCGAGAGACGGGTGCTTAGGACCATCTTTGGCGGTGTGCAAGAAGACGGTGTGTGGCGGCGAAGCATGAACCATGAGCTCGCCCAACTCCACGGCGAACCCAGTATCCAGAAGGTAGCCAAAGCCGGAAGGGTACGATGGGCAGGACATGTTACAAGAATGCCGGACAGCAACCCTGCAAAGATGGTGTTCGCTTCCGATCCGGCAGGTACGAGACGGCGTGGAGCGCAGCGAGCGAGATGGGCAGACCAGGTGCGGAAGGCTTGGCGAGCGTGGGGCGTATCCGAGGATGGAGAGATGCGGCCTCGAACCGTGCATTGTGGCGTCAAATTGTTGATTCAGTGTTATCTGTTTAGATGTTAACTAAATAAATGAAATGAATGAATGTCACAGTAAGATATTTCTGCTATTACGTTTTGTTATTTTAACCGTTAAAACGACCAAAAAGATATCAAATTAAGTAAACATAATCGATGATTTCACAACATTAAAAAAAGTTATCGGTTTGCTCGGGAAGGCTTCTACCAAATAGTCTTTTCGGTTAAACGACATATTCGGCCTAACAACTTTCAGCCTTGTGGCTTTCTGCCGAACGACTCTTTTCTGTTCAAAAAATCAATTTCAATTTGATTGTTTTGAATTTCAACGGGAACTCTTTCACAATTTTCACACTTAGTTTTTACGGAAAGCTTTTAAAAATTTCAACAAGATATTGTATGGAATTTTCATGGAAATAATTGGTATCTTCAAGAAAAATTCTCTGGAGTTCCAACGTGATGTTTTAGAGATCTACCAGGAAATGATATGGAAATTGCACTGAATCTTTGGGGTTTCCACTGAAAATTTGAATCGGCGTGGAAAATTATAGATCAGCGGCGTGACAAACGGCGGCGCGTCGATGCAAAAATGTCGGCGGCGTGCTAAAAACTGTCGGCGGCGGCGGCGTGGCGCACACCTCTAAAGCTTATAGACCGCTTAGATTGCAAGATTTACAATTTGACAACTTTAACATCAAGATACTCCTTTCTATAGCTTTATCTTGATAAAGCTTGTAGTCGAAAAAGGTTCTTAAAATAGTGTTTTTTATAGACTTTAGAACATACTTATGCAATTTAAAAAGTTGACTATGTTTTGGCTTCCGCGCTGTTCATGTGTTGCATTTGTAGTTCGACGACAGTAGTTTGTAATTCGACAAAATCGGCTGGTTACTGCCGTTTTTTGTTTGATTGGAGTAATTCTGAGATTATTTGGTCACAAAGTCACTTTTCTGTTTGCATGAATACATATTCATTCATACGAGTAGAAATACTAAGTTATCACGGTAATCTAAGTTGATTACGATATCTGAATGTCCTCATAAGTGTTTTCCAGGCAAAAATAGGCCTCCCAGGGAAAACGATGTTCAGCAGCATATACACTGGTCCCACAATGGTGAATCGCCCACAGTTTTTGAATCACTTTAGTTTGAAATGTAAAATTAGAATAAAAACTGATATTATTCATAATAAAAATGTACTTGGCCTCCAGCTAAAGTATTCGTTCAACGATTACAACAGATTTCCTCCGTATATGCGTTGTTATATTCCAACAAAATAATAAAATCCGTCGGTCCGTCTTTTTCCTGGTCAATGTTGTTGTTTTTTCAACACGATTTCATGAGCGATAAGCTGTAAGACTAGGTTCGTGAGTTCGTTTTTCGAAATTTGAAGCAGAAATAATTAGAGACAACAATTACAAGCAGGATAAACATATAACAAAAGAAAAACAACGGTACATTAAAGGGTAAATGCAAAATTTTGAGTCAATTTGTTGATTCATAAATTGAGGGAAGAACACATGCTCGTCACAATTTTTGAATCGAGTATTTTCATACATTCGAGTATGTACACCATTTTGGACAACATATATAGCTAGATTTTCTGTTACCATATTCTACCTAAGTTAATTATCGACATCAAACGCCGAGTATTTCTCAAATCACTTACTGGTTGGGTGGCCACAAAGCAATTTATTGAAGCAATCTCCGCAAATTCATAGTGATAACTGAAAGTTTTTACCACCGTGTTCGATTAGATTATCTTCATATCTGTAGGATCCAGAAATATTCTGTATTTTATATTTTTCTCGAAAAAATCATTATAATAGAGGCAAGTTCTATTCGGAATTCATCCGTTTGACAGCGCTAGTGTTTAAGGAATTATCCGTTAGGTTTTGTAACTCGCAATAAATGAGATTTTGAAAGTTTCCGTCTTCTAAAAAGTTGTTCGGGAGGTAGCATTTTTTAAAGAGGCAAGTTTAGTTTGGAACTCAACCACATATCGGCCCAAGTGTGTAAGCAATTACCCGTTAGGTTGAATAGCTCGATATATGTGAGATTTAGAAGCCTAAAATTTTCTGTAAAGTTGTTCGGGTGACAAGAACCATTATGATGGAGGCAAGTTTAGCTTAGAATTCAAACGCTTAGCGAAGCTACTGCATAAAGAATCAACTGTTAAGTTACATTTCTCGCGTAAGTTTTAGAAAGTTGCCTTTTACTTCAAAGTTGTAGTTGTATAAGGAGTTATAGGTGCTAGATATCTCGCAATACGTGAATTTGGAATGTTACCGTTTTCAACTAATTTGTTAGATTTTTAGAACATAAACGGATGAATTCCAAATAAGTATGCAAGATCGGACTTCATTTAAATTGGTTTGACCTCCTGAAAAGTGTTGTATGTAGAAGGTGTAAACTTAATTTTACAGATTCCTAAAAATCTAAGACAATTCTTTATACACAGCCACCGCCTATCGGTTGAACTTTGGACTAAAATGCCCACCATCGAAATGATTCATACCACTTGAACTACTGTGCAGAAAACGGTGATTTTTAAAATCTCTTAGGTTCTAAAATGTCTTACGTGGAAGACCATTTCTTATACTGCGTCCAAGTGAATTTCGGACTGAACCGGCAACAACATTATTCTCAACATGTGAACAACAATAGAAGATAGCAACATTCTGAATCTTACAGGGTTTGTCTTGCATTTCAAATCTGTCTTACATTTCCTTTACATTACTGACGCCAAGCGGTTCCAAACTGAAGTTTCCAATATAACAATATAATTTTACCACTTGGAAAAAAAGTGTGAGATGGCAACTTGCTGAATCCTACAGATTTCGGGATATCCATTTTAACGGGCACTCATTTCACAAAAGCGCTGCGAAACGGTTAGATTATGAAATAAATTTCACAATGGTTCTTACGATTAGAACACCATTGTTGAAGACGGTAACATTCTAAATCTAACGAATTTTGAAATTAATAATTTTATTCGATTCCGTTAATTGTTTTCCATCACAACCTTTGTGTACATCTGAATAACTTTGTAGACAGAGATACATCCTGAACAGAACATGAGCCAAGAGCGTGCCTTGGTGTTCTTAGTTTTGAACTCTGAACACAGTTGTGCACTGGGTTGGTACGCAAGCAAAACGATCATGGTAACTAAGATTCCTTAGATTTGGAACTATGCAAAAACATACGAGCATGCTTGATTTCTATCCGTTAGATGCCCACGTGTTCTGTTACTGGCCGAAAAATGTGTAGCATGCCGGCGCTTGAATTTGTTTTCCTAGGATACAAGTTGCTCTTGAAGAATGAGCAGTGTTCAGAACGTTTTGAACACGAGCACGCGTTCTCGTGTTCAGATGCATCTCTGTTTGTAGATGTCGAAAACATTCTAAATCTTACAGATTATAAGATCACTTATCATAAGACGAGTTTGTACCATCCCATTCAATTCCACCACTTGATTGTATCTTGACAGATACGTATTTCGACCTCAACAGTAAGGTCGTCTTCAGTGTCTTGTACTTGACTCGACTAAATGGGATGGTACAAACTCGTCTTATGACAAGTGAAGACATTCCACTAAAAGGCTCAAAATAATTTTCCCAAAATTATAAGATATTTTACCTGAAAAATTGAATTCCGAGTTTAGGTGGTAAGCATATGCGGTATTTCGAAAAATTTCGTTTCAGGTGGTTCGAAACGAAATTCCGCGGAATTTCGCGAAATTTGAGCATGGCGAAATCTGATTTCTTGATTTCGTTTCGTTTCGTAAAATTACAAAAATTTCGCTAGAAAAAACTAGCTTCAAACGAAATTTAACGGAATTCCGCGGAATTTCGAAACAAATTTAAACTTAAACCATACTTTATATTATCAAAAATTTTGGCTGCGCCGCTAAACTGTATCGTAAAGTTGTTTTCAAAACTTTAGGTTATACATTTTTTTCTATTAACGCTTACTACATAGCCCCATTCTTAGTAGACAAATGCGTATGTAGTTTTCTTCTATAAAACGTCGTCAGTGTTTCCAAGATTCAAATTCAAATTATGTGATATTTTTTTACTATTTGCACAATATGAATGCGGAATCGATCGTGGGACGGCAGTGAGTGAAAAAAATCTACCTCGCATAGCAGAAATTTGTTTAACCAGTGTGCAATCTATCGTGTTGATGCTGATCACGCCAGCTAGTGTGGGAGAACGCGAAGTGATAAAACTAATGTCTGCACCGGAAAGCACAAAATTATTTAGTGCGGAATCGATCGTGTTGTAGAAGCTTATTAAACGAACTACATTGATCTTGCGTGAGATATTGAGATATTATTGCGTCTGTGAAATTCATTCTGAAATACATAACTTTATTCATTTTAGAAAGGTGCACAGGATTCTTCTAGTGAGCAAAATTATGCTATATGGAAAGGAAAGGTATTCTACCAGGATTTGCGTAACGAATCTTTCATGTGCCGAGCGGAAGGTCACCGGAAGGATGCGTGTCCATAAAGAACAAAAATTAACGATCAAAAGTCTAGCGCAGTCTACGAGTCGGCGACGGGATCGTTTGGTTACTGAAGGATCAATGGACAGATCCCCACAAAAGAAGACCTCACGCAGAAATGTTTCTGAAACTTTTTCGGAATAATTAGTTCTGTTATTTCTTATGTTTTCGGCTCCGAAAAGTTTATTATTAAACATCTGAGCCTCATAAATAAACAGATTGGTAAAAATGTGTGCTATATATATGTAGACGAAGAATAAGAAGGAAAAAGTTTTGGCTGTTACGCTCTTTTCAAATGTTGGTCTAGTAATATCAATTCTCTATCTGCGTATACGCTTGGCAGATGTGGATACAGAACTGAATATCCCATTAAATAAAAAAATAAAAAAAATAAATCTAAGCATTCATTTCCTAATTTTGACTTAGCACGATACTATAAAACCAGGCTGACAAGACAATATGAATAAAGGTGTGCGCCGGTCCGAAAATCGTCGGCGGCGACGTTTGTCAGAATTTTGGTCAGTGGCGGCGTTTTCGGCGTCACGCCGAAAGCCATTTTAGTGGCGGCGTGGAGATTTTTAACGTTTGTCTTTTAAGTTTTTTTTTTCTGCATTTTTACAGGATGTTTTCAAGACTTCAACGGGAGAATCTTTTGCATTTCGTCAGAAAAATCTGACGAATTTCTCTCGAAAATTCTCTGAGCTTCTCCAAAATATTAATTTGAAAATTATTTTCGGACTTTCCATGGCAACTACTTTGAAGTCTTGATAATTCTTTGGAATTTCCAAGGAAGCACTTTGAAATTTCCAAGGAAAATTGTTTGAGTTGCTACAGGAAAAGGTTCGGAAAATCCACGGAAAGTTTCTGTTGAGTATTCTTCGAAATATACAAAGGAAATTTTCCAGATTTTCCGCGGGGGATTGTTAAAAATGTGGACATCAACAAATCAAAATTAGATTTCAACAGCGAATTGATCATAATTTTCATAAGAATATCATTGCATTTGCATTATTTTCAAATTTTCTATGGAAAATTCTTCGGAATTTCCGAGGTGAATTTTATGGAATCTAAACCAAAATTGCTCAGAGCTCCTACGTGATTTTTATTTTTTTACGGGAAACCGTTCAGAATTTCAACGAAAAAAATCGGATTTTTGAAGAATTTTTTTTGGATTTCTACAGGAAATTTATTGTATTGTCCATAAGAAATTCGTCGGATAAATTCAGAACAAAATTATTAAAAAGAAGAAGGACCGTTTGACCGAAAATCATTTGGCGAAAGCCATTGCCGAATAATACGTTAAGTTAAAAATCATCCAGCAGAATTGTATTCGATCGAAATGAACGTTTGGGCAAAACGGTTATATACAACGAAAACCAGTTTGACCAGAAATTTCATTTGGTCAAAGCACTCTTCCCCAATACGTCATTTGGCTGATATGGTCATTTGGCTGAATAGGTTATAAGGCCGAAATGGATGTTTGATAGAAAAGATCATTTGGTCAAAAATGCTACTTACTGTACGGTAATATGGTCAAAATTATCCAACAGTTATTTAGCTGAAAATGTCATTTTGCCGAATTGGTGGTTTGTCCGAAAAAGACATTTAATCGACTAGATCATTTGGCCGAAACGTCATTTGGTGGAAATGGTCGTTTGGCAGAAAAAATCCTTTAGCCCGAAAATGTCCTTTCTGCAAAAAAAAAATTTAGCCAAATGACCAATTCAGTCGAGTGACACTTTCGGTAGAATGCTTATTTCAGCCAAATGACTCTTTCGGCTAATTGAGCTTTTCGGTCATCTGCCATTCGGTCATCAAATGACATTTTCGACAAAGTAATTTTAGACTAGATGTTCAGCCAAATGTAGTATATTAGGGCAACCAACTTTCGGACTTACCAACAAACCACTCAAGCTCTAGCTGGAATAAGGGCGAATGTCGCAAGAGGGGATTCTTTTCACCGACTTCCCCTCTGTTGAATAAAAGTGACAAGCAGGGGATTATGATTAAATATTTTAGAGCGTCTTAGGGGAAATGCTACAAGGTTAAAAGACTATTATTCTTCCATTTACTTCCACTATTAACTTTTTTATGTATCAACAAGCAGATACGTATTTCGTTTCCTACTTGGAAACTTCTTCAGTGTTTGTTATCGACTTCTTCAGTGTTTGTTTGTCGATAACAAACACTGAAGAAGTTTCCAAGTAGGAAACGAAATACGTATCTGCTTGTTGATACATAAAAAAGTTAATAGTGGAAGTAAATGGAAGAATAATAGTCTTTTAAGCAGGGGATTTCTTTTAAGTTTATCACCTCAGAAAACTAGAAAACAATGAGAACTTGCATTCTGAGGTTAAAAACCGCAAATAAATCTTCTGCTTGTTACTTTTATTTAAAAGAGGGGTAGTCGACGAAAAGAATTCTCTCTTGCGACATTCGCCCTTTTGCTAGATAGAGCTTGAATTTTAGCTATACAGTCGACTCTCTACATCTCGATGTTCCATATATAGATATCTCTCCCTATGTCGATAGTTTTCTCGGTCCCTCCAATCTACATACATTCGGGCCTTCTACATCTCGATAACCTACATATCTCGATGTCTTCTTCTCCTTATTGGCATCACATTCCCCACTGGACATTGACGCCTCGCAGCTTAGTGTTCAATCAGCACTTCCACAGTTATTAACTGCGAGGTTTCTAAGCCAAGGTACCATTTTTGCATTTGTATAACATTAGGCTAACACGATGATACTTTTATGCCCAGGGAAATGAAGACAATTTCCACCGGAAATCGAACCCAGCCACCTTCAGCATGGTCTCACTTTGTAGCTGCGCGTCTTACCGCTAGGTTAAGGAGCGCCCCCTATCGCAATGTGTTCTGGTCATTTTTTGTTCAAGTTTCTCTCTCTCTATGTCGAATTTCTAGGCTACTATAACAGTCACATAAGCGCTTTAAGGTTCCCCCAAACACACGCGACTCGACAGTCATGACGCGATTCTATCGCTTGGCGACAGCGATTCTGTCGCCGTTGGTATGGAAGCGTAAACAGAACATTTGCTGCAGCGACCCAACGATATAATCGCGGTGACTAGTTTTCACCGTCGCAGCGATGAAATCACTTTGGGTTAGGGGGAGCCTTTATTCTCCTTCAAAGTTTGTTGGACATTCTTGCATTCGACAAAATGGCTTTCTGCCAAACGACTCTTCTCCGTTCAAAAAATCTATTTCAACGATATTTTTTTGTATTTCAACAGGAAATCCTTTGAAATTTACACTTGAAGTTATCTTACTTTTCATGGTGGGATTTTCGAAATTTCAACGAAAAATTGTATGGAATTTTTAAGAATATCATTGGTATTTCATTGAATCTTCGGATTTTCAATGGAAAACTCTGCGGATTTCTTCAATTTTGAATCGGCGTGGAAAATTATAGACTACCGGCGTGACAAATTTTAAACGGTGGCGCGTCGATGCAAAAATGTCGGCGGAGGCGGCGTGCCAAAAACTGTTGGCCACGGTGGCGTGGCGCGGCGGCACACACCTCTAAATATGAAGTATGCTTCAGCATAATTATGTACATAACCTTAAGTGAACTAACGTTTTAAACGAAATTTGAATCCGTATATGGAAAATCCCACAATTTCTATATTTTTATGTACTAGCTAATATAAAATTAATCAGATTCAGGAGCACACGCTCCACAATGAATTCCTTTGAAAGCGGCACAAATGCTGGGATATAGCCTTATCGCTAATGTTATATGCGGCGATTTAACACAGACTGCCTCTTCTGTTATTATAACTCTAAAAATAGTTATTATTAGACTTCGAAAAAGTGAAATCAGATTACGTAATTCAACCATTTTAATAAAAATTCCGCGGAAAAGAAATTAAATTTCGTTTCGTTTCGAAAAATTTCGAAATAAATGAACCTTGATTTCGTATCGTTTCGAAGTCTCGAAAGTAAATCTATATTTCGTTTCGTTTCGATCCGAATCAACATAGACATTTTAAATTTCGTTTCGTTTCGTTTCGTTAGGAAAAAGTGTGTTATCGCATACCCTTATTAGGTGGATTCCATCTTACCACACGACCAACGTCACAAATGCCGTCAACTTTTTGAATTTTACAGATATCGTGGACGACAAACTACTCAATTATATTGGCCTGGAGATATCTACCCCATTAAATCGTTACATACATAACACCGCTAGGCGGATGAATCTCTAATTTAACTGATCTTTCACAGGAGGGCATAGATGTCTCGAACAACTTTGTTGAAGATTGCAACCGGATATCTCCATAGCATTAAGAGCGCACGCACTCCCCCCTTATAGAACGTTATGCAATCTATTTCAGTTATTATATGCTCTTATATACAAAACACTTATTGCATGGGTAATCAAATGTAAATAAATTTTGTAAATTTCTGACAGTTATTCGCAAAAATTGAACAATATTCGTTTGATTCAAAAACCGTGACCAAACTGATTCACATTTGTGGGAAGGCACTCTACTGATTCATAAAATGTGGGATCCGATATCCTTTCAATATTTTGAAATCATTGATTCAAATATCACTTTTAATAAGTAAAGTGTACCTGAATTCAAAATACACACCTTATGGTAGCAATTGGTTTCATTTGCATTGAAATATGTGTTTTCTTCCATTTCCTGTGGCATTTCTTGTGTTGCTGAAAGCCTTACGTGATTCACAATCAGTCTTCACGAAAACATGAGCGGCGCTGAGCTTGAGTGCAGTTTTGGTAAGTTCATGTTCATCCCGAGCGCGCGTTCTCCTTCAAGCTCGTGTTCACCATCAGCATCGAACATGCGTGCGAAAAATGAACGCGGTGCGGCTCAGCTCAGGCTCGAGCTCAAGTTCAAAACTTGGGCTGTGTGTTCAGGCTGTGTGCTCATCCAGCATGCTGTGTGCTCAAACTGTGTGCTTAGGCTGAGAACTGTGAGAATAGGTTTTGGGCTGAGCGCGATGCTTTACGATTATGCGGCACGTTTCATATTCGCCATAGTTGAGCGGCATAGCAAAAAAAGATGAATCGGAGTTGGTAGATGAAGACAAATTGTGCTTTCAGCATTTGCATTTGCGTGCGTCAAAACGGGAAAACAGTCAAAACGTACGTAAAAGTACCCATTCTGCGTGGCCCTTTAGTATGTGAAAAACAAGCGTGGTATGTTTTATTGTTGAAAATAATCCAAAACGTGAAGCAAACCTTTAACATGAAAATTTAGTGTGTTAGCAGAGATGGTACATAACATTGTTTCTGTCCAGCTTCATTAAAAGAATGAAACTAAATTGGGGAAACAAATGAAATATAAAATCTTCCTAAAAAACAAAAACATAAAAAGTGTACAATAAACGGATTAGTAAATTGATTGCCACCAGCATGTTTGGGTCCAGTCTAGAGTGTTTTCGTGAGGGAAACATTTTCGACGCGCTACGCATAGTATATTCATTGTGTTTGCTACATAAAATACACAAAACACATGTATACAATGGCAGGCATAGAAAAGCCTCAATTATAACGGTTCCTTTAAATGCTAATAGGGAATACTTAGTTCAAAACAGGTCAAGTTGCAGTTGAAATGAAGACCCATTGAAGAAGAAATGTTTCGATATTGTAAACTGTGTGTCAACTTATTTTGTTTTCCACAAACCCTCAACAAATTGTGTTGAACATTTAGGATTTTTTTCTATAGCAGGTTTATGCATTAGTTGTTCAATAATTCCGATTTCATATGGAGGCTTACAAAATCGTGAATTGAATACTTCTGATTGTTAATTATTGCATTGCCAAAATATGTACACACATTTCCATCTCAAGTAGAGAGAAATCCATCAGTGCCGGACAACTTAGTCATATTACGTATAATTCTATAAATTTCGGGTTCTGCGACAGGTATCCTGTATACACAAAATATACGATCCATATTTGATTATTTGAACATGTTTGAACACATGGATTTCAAAACCGTCCTCCAATATCGTAAACTTTAGCGGCATTTTAAAATGTAACCGCGTTCCTACTCGCTTGAACTAAATACAATGAGGTCGGTCTTTGCGAGGAGAATACGTTCCACGTACATCCGCGTAGAAAAACTTTGTAAAAAATTCGCGTAGAAAAACGGTTTAAATGTCGAAATCCGTTTAAAAAATCGCGTGATTCATGAAATCCACTTAAAAAGCGACCCCAGTATACACATTCATAACAATTTTTTTCATTTGTGTAAAGATAAGTCAGTGCACGTAGTGCGACTTTTAAAGGAAATTACATAAAACTTAAAGTTCCCACCTTTTTCAAAGTCGAAGAAGAAGCGTAAAGATAATATTAAAAAAATGCACGGGGAAGCAACCGAAAGAATTTTTGAAACTCTTCTGAACAAGTCTAAAGGATATTCAATTAAAAATGGTTTACGGGGTTGGACTTTTCTTATGCTTATGTTTTTCGTAGAATGTCCTTTTACTCTGTCATTGAGGATATTTCAAATATCTACGCGCATAATAAGATGATAAATAAATTCCTTTTTACTTTTACGAACAAAGTATCATCGAACCATTGAAATTCAATTATATTAAAACTAGAGTTTCAACTTTCAACACCAAAATGCTAAGCCAAGCCAACCAAGCAATGTCTGTTGATTGTAACCGATGTTTGGTACCGTGCTCAAAGCGGCGCTCACAGCCGCGCTGAAAACATCAATGTTCGAGCGCCGCTGTGAGCGCGGTGCAAAACATGAGCATCCAGCCTACGCTCGGGTTCATGCTCATTTTTACGAGTGCACGTTCGAGCCCGAAGCGAATGTTCATTCGAGTGCGGCAGCACGGATAAACATTTGCCCGGGGCTGCCCCTTGAAGACTGTTCACAATAGTGTAAGCATAAAAGCATATGGAGACGCATGGTACATTTGTGCGATGTTTCGTAAAACATATGAACAAGAGTGGAAGCATTAGAATGAAATTTGTATTGAAGGAAACCTGAACCTAACTGCATGGTGGAAAGCAGGGGAAGATGGGCGGTTGCCGTCACTGATGGGGTGTCGGCACCCCGACGTTACTTTTGACAGAAAACATGCATGGACATTTTGATATATATCATGCATGTGCTATTACTATTATTTTACTATTATGTCATGCATGTGCTGTGCACATTACTTTTGTGCCGAATACCGATTCAAACTGATGCCTGTGTTTTGTTTGACATAGAAAACACTGTTTTATCAAGTGAAAATCTACTCAGAAGTTTTTTTTTCCGTAATTTGCCTAGTATGACAAAACAAAGTAAAACGATAGAAAAACTAAATTCATTACGTATTTACAAGGTAAATTTACATTATTATTTTGTGATTCATTATTAAATGCTACCGCAGCGTTTGCAATTATTCTTTTATTTTCACTTTTCAAAATGGTTGAAATCTCCGATTGTCTGCACCCCTTTACCCGAGGGAGATATCTCAAGACAAATTCAAATTAATTGTCTAATTTCAGGTTATTATTATGATTATTTCTTTATTGAGATTGGTGTAGCGTAAGGACACACCCTTTTTAACTGCTACCTTTAGTGAAATTCAATTTGTTGACACTACTTCTACAAACTTATTTAATGTTTCTGAATGTTAACAATTCTCTTATTACATGCGTTCAAGTTTCCAACACAACCCTCCTTTAAGCTTTTAAAAGTAATTGACGATTCAAGATTTACAGATAAGCGGTTCCATAGAGAAATTCCTCTTACGAACAAAGTGTTGCCATAGTAAGATGAGGAATGTTTGAGAATTAGCAAACCCATTGTCCTACTGCTTCGAAAGAAATGTAATTTACGATAGAGATAAGCTGGCTGCTCAGTTCTCATGAGCCTGAATATTTGAATGCATGTTCTAGAATCGTGAAAATATGTAAAATTACATCCTAAAAGCCACGCATGCAAATGGAAAACAGATGACTACCTCGGTAAGTTGAATACATAACTAATCTAAAACTATCTTTTTTCGAATTTTGTCGTTCAGCGAATTGTTTACAATTTTACAACGTATAAGATTATTTTCAATTTTTTTGTCAACTTTATTTTTGTGCATTGTGTTTTTCATTCTCTTTTGATTTCATCACTTGCTCCTACACATGGACGCTGCGTATAGTATAGTATCCATCAACATATGGGCCGGATCTGATTGTGATTAGTGATAACTTCCTATCCGAGCAAGGCATAACCATACATGTTTTGTCATAGAAAATTCCAACGGTGCTGAATGCCCTCACACCAAGGCTCACTGAGGTAAGATACATGAACGATAACCCTTCAACCACCAACGCCATCTGCATCGCATTATCTGGGCAATATTATCCGGACTTATTTCGATCCGCATAATGACAGCAATTAACGCTCAGAATTATGGACAGTCGAAATTGGATCCTTCGGGATTTATTCAGTCCTCGTGCCCCACGGGAGACTTTGACGTCACACTACTCACTTCTTATTTTCACAGTGCGGAGTTATAATTGAGGAGTGAGAAGTGAGACATCTCACTTTTCACTTCTTATTTCTTACTTCTAACTGTGAAAATAGAAAAGCATATAACTACTCACTTCTCACTTTTTACAGTGAGCAGTGAGAAATGAGAAGTGAGTCGTGAGACGTCTCACTTCCCACTCCTCATTTCATACATTCATGTTCTACTCGACCAAATGACCTTTTCGGTCAAATGTCCTATTCGGCCTAATGGTCTGTTCGGCCAAATGGTATATTCGGCCAAACAACTGTCACTTGAGTGGCCTTCGGCCAAATGGCATTCGGTCCAACACTATTGGGCCAAACGGCTCTTCCTCTTGCCAAATTGTATAAGAATCTAACAATGTCATACCCGCCTAATTCTTATACAGATCTTTTTTTGTACAGAATTGTTAGAAACTCGGGCATACGTTGGTAGGCATTTCCGAAAATAAAATCTTATATTAGCTACAATAACGTCAGACCGCATTTTGAAAGTTCTTATAATTTACCAAAACGGTTTTTATACGTAAATTAAAAATGAGAATTGAAAATAATTATCTTCTTGTAACACGTTGGGCAAACATCCATCTCATGTCAAGTATCTTTACTTGAAATCATTATTTCAATCCAGATCTCGTTTGCAGCATCCTTTGTCCACTATGCAACCGATGCAACACGGGCAGCACCCATTTCGCTGCAGCTGCTCAGCAAGCAGAAAAATCAATTATCGGCAAATTGGATTTACTTTGCACTGCTGCTGCTGCTGTTGCTGCTGATGGTGCTATACTGGCAATTGCGTTACGTCGTCGTCGCCGTTCAAATCACCTTTGGCGTTTCGGAACACTTGAGTTTCATTCCATTCGGACCGGTGCAAAATAGCTGATGATGAAGATGATTGCACCGACATCTTATCCCCTCTTGGAGCCGGAAAGCTGCTAATACGACGACGGAACGTATCGTGTTCGTTTTTCGCAAAACTTGAAGGAAAATGTTGTCATTCTTCACATTGTTCCCATGCGATACGGTATCGGTTTTCCGGCAAACATGTTGTTCCAACCCGGACCCGGATCGAATTCCGGATGATTCTGATCACATACAATCTCTTGACATTGTTTGACAAACAAAAGTGTTAAACAAGTCAATTTATCTTCTAAAACAGACGACTTGCCAAACCGTGGAACCACTAATAAAGGTGGCACTTGGAATAGAAATGATCAATTGATTGAGTATCTTATACCAGAAATAATAACGAATCATGGAACGTTAAACAACAAGTGAACTGCAAGAGTCAAAAGATTTATTTTTCCGCATTTTGGTGGCCATAACAAAATTTGCAAACAAAAAAACTTGTGTTTATATCATTTCATCTTTCATGCAAGTTTTATAGAATATGGGAAGCTTCAACAAATAAGGAAAGGTATCCCTTCCAGAAACAACCAGAAACGCCTTCCGTATTTTTATATTGATGTTTTCTTCTGTATCGTATAACATGAACGTAATAACAACACAACATAGTAGATATTTTAGATGTCCTAAATGTCAACTCATGCACAGAGTAACCTTCCACGAATAAAAATACAAAATATCTTTACGATCCCCTCGATGCAAAACATCCCCCCTATCAAGCTACTGAATGACGGAGCAATTGACCACTGATCTATACCGGAGACGCTGGCCTCTGCTGTGAATTGAACTAAATCTGAATCGAGCAGGAAAAACAATCGCCCGGTCGAAGCGAAGTCCTAAATAAATATATTCGAAACTTTAGGGACCCATCCTCCCGCCCCTGTGCATAAATTGCTGCCACATGTGTCCGCACCCAATCAAATCGTCCAGATTGCGCCTGCTGCTGGCTGGTAGAAAAAAAACGATACCCCTGCCGGCTGGCTGTGAAGTTTCGTGTATCGACGAAAGATGAAACTAACCTCCTCCTTGCGGTTTGTTCCGTTTACCACCGGAAGATTTGGTCTGCTTTGTCCTGGGATGGACTTTACGGTGACGCAGGAACGGGTTTGTTTTTCTTGTAAGAAGGAAGGGCTATCCGTAGACGAGAAGCAATGATTAAGGAAGGACTGTTGGAAGTTATGGTTTAAGTTTCATTTGCCTAATGTGGTTTCGCTGCCATTGATATAATTTAATAAGAGGCATGAGCTTCGAAATTTGTTATATAATTAATTTGACAATAAGTCATTTAAGAATGTCACTCTTCATAAGTGTAGGAAGAATGTCAGATACGTAAAACTAAACATGCGAATGCTTCTTATTCTTGGCATTACATTCCCCACAGGAACATTGGCGCCTCGCTGCGAAAGTGTTTATTGAGCACCTCCACAGTTATAAACCGCAAGGTTTCTAAGCCAAGTTGCCATTCTTTGCATTCGTATTTTTTAAATAGAAATATTAAATGGAAATACACTAAGCTTCCATATCTCGGGGAAGGGCCGTTTAACAGAAATTCATTCAATCGAAGGCCATTTTCCAAAGCCGACCTGGTTTTTCCACAGGAGGTAAGACCGCTATGATCTGAATAAACACTTCACAGGAAATTTAGTGCATCGTTGAAGTTTTTACTTAAAACAATTTGCAATATTTTCAATCAATTCCTATGTATCATTTTGTTTTTTTTTTTCAGTGCTGTTTTGCCTTTGTTATTATGTGCAGTGCATATACTGCCACTAATCGCAAGTCAGACTTATCTGGATATGGGCGCCATATACAGATAAGTCTGACTTGCGATTAGTGGCAGTATATTCAACAGTGATAATGAAAATGTGCTGAAAAAAAAATTGCTTTGATAGAAAATATGGCGTGGGGATATGGGGAATTTACTTGATTTTGCACGCTGGTGTACGGACCGGGGAAGGAGGATACATATTCTGTTTTCTGTTCATGTGGTATATAAATGATCCTAAATGAGGAGTGAGACGTGGGAAATAACTTCTTACTCTTCATTTTATACTTCTTACCATGAAAAATAAGAAGTGCGATTTGAGAAGTGTGAAATCAGGAATGAAAAGTGAAACGTCTCATTTCTTACTTCCCACTTTTTATTTCTTGTTTCTCATATCTCACTTCTCAGTTCGCTCTTCTGATTTTTCACAGTAAGAATCGAGGAGTGAGAAAAAATGAGAAATGAGAAGGGAGAAATAACACTAGGTCTGACTGATTTGGTTGCAGCAACTTTTATGCGACTCAATTTGGTCATATATAAGCCACAGATATTTATCTGTGACAAGCGTGCTGCTGTAAGACGCGCGGCTACAAAGCAAGACCATGCTGAGGATGGTTGGGTTCGATTCCCAGTGCCGGTCTAGGTAATTTTCGGATTGGAAACTGTCTCGACTTCCCTGGGCATAAAAATATCATCGTGTTAGTCTCATGATATACGAATGCAAAAATGGTAACTTGACTTAGAAACCTCGCAGTTAATAGCTGTGGAAGTGCTTTTTGAACACCAAGCTGCGAGGCGGCTTTGTTCCAGTGTGGGGATGTAATGCCAATTAGAAGAAGAAGAAGCGTGCTGCTTGGGAGGAGGACGTCTAACTTCTCTATTTTCATTCTAACTGTTCTAATAAAACGCGAAATAAGATGGGAAATGCCTGAATTTTTACTCAGTTCATTTATTACTTGTTACTTTTAACTTTTAACTGTGAAAAGTGAGGAATGAGAAGTGCAAAGTACCAAGTGGGATTTAAGAAGTTGTATGAGATGTGAGATGTGATTTGTCTGTGAGAAATGTGTCATTCCCCAATTTCTCGTGCGAAGTGCGAATTGAGATATTGGGAAATGAAAAATCAGAAGCGAGTAATGAAGAGTAAGAAGTAAGGAGTGAGGCGTCACATTTCTCACTGCTCATTTCTGAAATAAGGAGTATGAATTGAGAAGTGCCGCTAGTTACTTCTTGCTTTTAACTCATTGTCATCAATCACTACACCCAACCGGTGGTTGTTAGATTTTCAAACAATTCTGTATAAGAATCTACCAAAACCTGTATAAAAATTGGGCATATGCGAAATTGTTAGATTCTTATACAAATATTGTATAAGAATCTAACAATTTTGTAAGGTTTTCTTACATTTTTTGTATAAGAATCTAACAATTTCGCATATGCCCAATTCTTATACAGGTTTTGGTAGATTCTTATACAGAATTGTTAGAAAATCTAACAACCGCCGGTTAGGTGTACACACTTTTCATATTCACCATTGAATAGATCAAACGGGTCGACATTATTGGTCATATGACCCGTTTGGTTATGGCATTTTCGGGCGTATGTCGCTATCAGACAAATAACATTTTCGGCCAAACTATTTTCGACCGAATAACTGTTTGACAGAAAGGGCCATTTGGCTGAAAAGGAAATATTTGCTACCGGAAATATCTTTCGGCCGAAAAAGTCGTTTTGCAGAAAGAACCACCGTCATAACTAATTAGAAAGAATTATTTGACTGAAAATGTTGCTTGGCATTTAGGCGAAATGACATTTTTGGCTACATGACCAATTCTATCGTTTGGTAGTTGCTTTTCGACCAAATTACAAGTTCGGCCGTATGTCGCTTTTGACGAAGTGACATTTTCGGTTGAACCGTTTTCAACATATTAACCATTTCGGCCTTACGTTCAATATGCCGATTGACTTTCGGCCAGAAAATCCTTTTTTTGAACAATCTGCCGCGGAGTTTCAGAACATTTTTTAATGTACAATACAAATAATTTCCCTTAATTCCATAAAATTTATCTCAAAAATAAGAAAAAATCCCGTGCGAATTCCTGTGGAACGGAAATTCTGAAGAACAACCTGCGGAAATTCTGATTTTTTTTCAAATTTGGAACAATTTTTCGTAGAAACCCTGAATAATTAAAAAAAATTTGAAATAACTTGAGAAATTCCAAAAACTTTCATTTTTCTTTCGGAGTTTCTAAAGGCTTTCATTGGAAATTCCAACGATTATTCCGGGCCTCTTAAAAGGAGGCTTCCGAGCCTCTTGAAAGGAGGCTTCCGAGCCTCTTGAAAGGAGGCTTCCGAGCCTCTTGAAAGGAGGCTTCCGAGCCTCTTGAAAGGAGGCTTCTGAGCCTCTTGAAAGGAGGCTTCTGAGCCTCTTGAAAGGAGGCTTCTGAGCTCTCTTGAAAGGAGGCTCTGAGCCTCTTGAAAGGAGGCTCTGAGCCTCTTGAAAGGAGGCTTCTGAGCCTCTTGAAAGAAGGCTCTGAGCCTCTTGAAAGGAGGCTCTGTGCCTCTTGAAAGGAGGCTCTGAGCCTCTTGAAAGGAGGCCTGAGCTCTTGAAAGGAGGCTTCTGAGCCTCTTGAAAGGAGGCTTCCTGAGCCTCTTGAAAGGAGGCTCTGAGCCTCTTGAAAGGAGGCTCTGAGCCTCTTGAAAGGAGGCTTCTGAGCCTCTTGAAAGGAGGCTCTGAGCCTCTTGAAAGGAGGCTTCTGAGCCTCTTGAAAGGAGGCCTGAGCCTCTTGAAAGGAGGCCTGAGCCTCTTGAAAGGAGGCTTCTGAGCCTCTTGAAAGGAGGCTCTGAGCCTCTTGAAAGGAGGCTTCTGAGCCTCTTGAAAGGAGGCTCTGAGCCTCTTGAAAGGAGGCTTCTGAGCTCTTGAAAGGAGGCTTGAGCCTCTTGAAAGGAGGCCTGAGCCTCTTGAAAGGAGGCTTCTGAGCCTCTTGAAAGGAGGCTTCTGAGCCTCTTGAAAGGAGGCTCTGAGCTCTTGAAAGGAGGCTTCTGAGCCTCTTGAAAGGAGGCTCTGAGCCTCTTGAAAGGAGGCTTCTGAGCCTCTTGAAAGGAGGCTTCTGAGCCTCTTGAAAGGAGGCTCTGAGCCTCTTGAAAGGAGGCCTGAGCCTCTTGAAAGGAGGCTTCTGAGCCTCTTGAAAGGAGGCTCTGAGCCTCTTGAAAGGAGGCCTGAGCCTCTTGAAAGGAGGCTTCTGAGCCTCTTGAAAGGAGGCTTCCAAGCCTGCCTCTTGAAAGGAGGCTTCCAAGCCTCTTGAAAGGAGGCTCTGAGCCTCTTGAAAGGAGGCTCTGAGCCTCTTGAAAGGAGGCCTGAGCCTCTTGAAAGGAGGCTTCTGAGTCTCTTGAAAGGAGGCTCTGGCCTCTTGAAAGGAGGCTTCTGGGCCTCTGAAAGGAGGCTTTCAGGCCTCTTGAAAGGAGGCTCTGGCCTCTTGAAAGGAGGCTTCCAGGCCTCTTGAAAGGAGGCTCGGGCCTTGAAAGGAGGCTCCTGGCCTCTTGAAAGGAGGCTCCTGGCCTCTTGAAAGGAGGCCCTGGGCCTCTTGAAAGGAGGCTCCTGGCCTCTTGAAAGGAGGCCTGGGCCTCTTGAAAGGAGGCCTGGGCCTCTTGAAAGGAGGCTTGGGCCTCTTGAAAGGAGGCTCTGGGCCTCTTGAAAGGAGGCCTGGGCCTCTTGAAAGGAGGCCTGGCCTCTTGAAAGGAGGCTTCTGGCCTCTTGAAAGGAGGCCTGGCCTCTTGAAAGGAGGCTTCTGGGCCTCTTGAAAGGAGGCTTCGGGCCTCTTGAAAGGAGGCTTCTGGGCCTCTTGAAAGGAGGCTCTGGCCTCTTGAAAGGAGGCTTCTGGCCTCTTGAAAGGAGGCCTGGGCCTCTTGAAAGGAGGCTTCCGGGCCTCTTGAAAGGAGGCCTGGCCTCTTGAAAGGAGGCTCTGGGCCTCTTGAAAGGAGGCTCTGGCCTCTTGAAAGGAGGCTTCTGGCCTCTTGAAAGGAGGCCTGGCCCTCTTGAAAGGAGGCTTGGCCTCTTGAAAAAGGTTCCGGGCCTCTTGAAAGGAGGCTTCCTGGGACTCTTGAAAGGAGGCTTCTGGGCCTCTTGAAAGGAGGCTCTGGGCCTCTTGAAAGGAGGCCTGGGCCTCTTGAAAGGAGGCTTCTGGGCCTCTTGAAAGGAGGCTTCTGGGCCTCTTGAAAGGAGGCTTCTGGCCTCTTGAAAGGAGGCTTCTGGGCCTCTTGAAAGGAGGCCTGGGCCTCTTGAAAGGAGGCCTGGGCCTCTTGAAAGGAGGCTTCCGGGCCTCTTGAAAGGAGGCTCTGGGCCTCTTGAAAGGAGGCCTGGGCCTCTTGAAAGGAGGCCTGGCCTCTTGAAAGGAGGCCTGGCCTCTTGAAAGGAGGCCTGGCCTCTTGAAAGGAGGCTTCTGGGCCTCTTGAAAGGAGGCCTGGGCCTCTTGAAAGGAGGCCTGGCCTCTTGAAAGGAGGCTCTGGCCTCTTGAAAGGAGGCTTCTGGCCTCTTGAAAGGAGGCTTCTGGCCTCTTGAAAGGAGGCTTCCTGGCCTCTTGAAAGGAGGCCTGGCCTCTTGAAAGGAGGCTTCTGGCCTCTTGAAAGGAGGCTTCTGGGCCTCTTGAAAGGAGGCTTCTGGCCTCTTGAAAGGAGGCTTCTGGGCCTCTTGAAAGGAGGCTTCCGGGGCTTTTGAAAGGGGGCTTTGGCCTCTTGAAAGGAGGCTTCCGGGCCTCTTGAAAGGAGGCTTCCGGGCCTCTTGAAAGGAGGCTTCCGGGCCTCTTGAAAGGAGGCTTCCGAGCCTCTTGAAAGGAGGCTTCCGAGCCTCTTGAAAGGAGGCTTTCGGGCCTTTTGGAAGGGAATTTCAGAGCCTTTTGAAAAGGGCTCTGATCGAGCCCTTTTTTGCTTCCAATCCTCCTGAAAGGATTACTCCAAAGTGCTTAGAAGGAGGCTTTCGAGAAGCGTAGAAAGATGCTTCCAATACTCTGAGAACGAAACTAAGCTTTTCAGAAAATAAAACCTTCAGGTCTTTCAAATGAAGGCTTCCGAACGTGTAGACTCTAAAATATATTCTTAACATATCATTCAACATTTTTTTACATTTCATAGAAGATTTTTAAAATTTGTTCATTCCTCGTCCTGTAATTTTGATCATTTGTACCACAGCCCTTCATCCACTGCGCTGGTTGAGGAGAGCAGGATTAAAAAGTCTCGGAGCTACTGATCATCATGCATATTATGTACAAGACAAAATTCTGAAATAAAAAAATATACATATATCAAAACTTTATCAATAATTTTTGATTAAAACTGTAATATATTCGCCATTATGCAATTTTGTCCGAGGTACCTCCTGGGCCCGGTGAAGGTATCCCCAGGGGTACATGTACCCCAGGTTGAGAACCGCTGGTCAAAAGAAACAATGTAAATTTAAAAAAAATCGCTACCCCAATTCACGCCACCGCCGGCTAAAACGGCTTTTTGCGTGACGCCGAAAACACCGCCGCCGCTGCCGACCAAAATTATGACAAACGCCGCCGCCGACGATTTTCGGACCTTTTCCGTCAAAGGCCGTTTCGGTTAAACGTAATTTTCGGACAAATTACCTATTCGGCCTAACGACTTTTGCGGTCTAAAGACATTTTCGGCAATATGACCTGTTTGGTCAAGCGATATTTTCGGCCGTATTTGCAATATTGCATATGCATATGGAGATGGCTTTCCAGTCTTGATAAAATCAAACCACTGTTATTTAATGTTGTGAACAAGTATTTTGATTTTTCAAGACTGAAAAGCCATCTCTGAAGCATTAAACTACAGTCAAAATTTATAGATACGGTAGAATGGCACTTTTTGTCAAACAAGTTTTTTGACAAATGACTTATTCGATCAAAAGACGTTTTCGGTCATGTGAGAAGTGACATTAGTTAGCAGTGAGATGTCTCACTTCTCGCATCTCATTTCACTTACTTTTCGCTTCTTATTTTTCATTTCTCATTTCCCATTTTGATGTTTTCAATTATCAATAATGATTTTAAGCTTTTCACCTTAACTTATGTTCAATCAAACGGAACTTTTGATCACTTGTTCAGCAAATGACATTTATGGTCGTATAATCCGCTCGGCCATGTGACCTGTTCGGCCAAACGACATTTTCGGCTGTTTGCTCATTCGACCGAATGACATTTTCGTTCAGGTGGCCCTTTCCGTTAAATGACCATTTCGATCAAACGACATTTTCGGGTTATACGACATTTAGTCCCATGAACCATTCGGCAAAATTACATTTTCGCTCATATGACCTGTTCGGTCAAACGACATTGTCCGTTCGGCTGTACGATATTTTCGTTGCAATGGCCGTTTCTGTCAAATGACTATTTTGACCAAACGGCATTTCTGGCCAAACCACGTTTTCGACCAAACATGAGTTCAATCGTGTTGGTGCTGGGCACACCAGTTAGTCTGGGAGAACGCGAAGTTACAGAAACTAATTTCTGCATCGAAGAGCAGAAAATTATTCTGAACGGGATCAATCGCTTATTAAACGAAACATATCGATTTCGCGTTGGATTGATTTAAAATATAGTTTTCGTCTTCGTGCCTTGCTCACAATAAATACTTAGTCGCATGTTAAAATCCTCTCAACTCACAATCACGCTCACGGAAAAAATCCTCGGACTCTTGTAGCAATGAGTTTCAAACTAATTTTCCTCCTCTAATCCTAAGCTGACTGTGAGGACATGGCCGGCTTCTTTATTGTTCTTGAATTAATGAAACTCCAAAGCATGAACAGTGAAAATAGATTTCTAATTCCAAGGCTATTTAATTAGTAGCGTACTGCATAGTAGCACGTGCATATTTGTTGTTTCTCGGCCAATCATGACTTGCAACTACGATGTATCAATCAAGCTTAGCTATGCAAACCACATTTTCGACCAAACAAGATATTCGGCCAAATGACGTTTGAGATAAAACGTCCAAAAGACCAGTTTGTCCGTATATTTCGATCATATGTTGATTTAAGCCAAATGATATTTTCGACCAAACCGTTTTGGCCTAATACCAAACGTTCAATTCGGCAAATAGAATTCGGAAAGGTGACTTTCGGCCACACGACCCATCCACCTTCTCACACAGACATAGATTGAAATTTGCAATGTATCAAACGTTATGCAAATCTTAGAACTTTTTTATGTTTTCTGATAAAACTAACAAATTTATTGCATTTAAAGCAACACTATTTCACCGGCGGCCCGTATTGTTGCATTTGGATCCTTTTCTTTCGGGAATCCCTATTGTGTAATGATGGAATAAGGCTTTCCGTCGAAACTGATTAGACAATTTTTTTTCTCCAAAAACGAAGGATATGGAATACAATCTGACAAATTCCATTACATCCATCTGTGGAAATTGAATGGTTCGGCTATCATCTCAACGTTGCGCTTGTCAATTACCAACGCAACGATGTTGCAGACATGGTTCGTCGTTATTTGATTCTCCCGGCATCATAAGCACGAGCCACGCACGCACTCGTCACAACATGATCCCAGTTCCAGATTAGACACCCTAAACTGAGACTAATTGGGTCGGACAAGTACGGGGCATCGAGCATCATTTAATACCTCTTCCTAGGCGTAGGATAGTCCTATGGGCAGTCAAATTTGCTCGCTCCATTTCACATTGCCAAAGCGGTGTTCCTAATGCGCCCTGAAAGCCTGTCCAAAGTTTCCCAACCTTCTCTCTGGGCCATGGATGCATTATACCCGTACTGGACGCCATGGCGTCGTCATCGTCGTAGCTGCTGTCGTCGTTCTGGCCCAGATCTCTCCCTATCTAAACCAATAAACTGCATCCTTCCCTACGAGGCGGCGAGGTGGCTCTGTTGAAATCCAGCTTTTTATCCTGGCTCGCGTTGCGCTCCACTACTGCCGGCCGACCCATTTTACTTCAACCTTGTTGTAGCGAACGTGCTCTTTGAACCGTGAAAAATTGGAAGTGAAAGCACATTTTGGCATTCAATGGCCGGCAATGGACGGGCAGTGGCCTGAAATTTACTGGCGTTTTGCTAAAAGTTGCCACATTTCCGTTATTTTCGTTTTTTTTTGTTCCTCAAGAGTTTTCATAGCCAGCGAGCAGCTGCTGCCGCTTAGATGTAGGCAGAGGCACGGATATGGGCGGCAAATACCGCTCGGTAGCTACCGAACCGACCGACATTGTGGCGTGTACGACCTTGTCCCGTTAAGTGAGTAGTGCTATCGCCGCTGTGAAATTTATATGAACCAACTTCATTCCGGACCTCAACCGTTCCTTGGAAGGGGACGAGGGACGTGGCGGCACTGCCGGAGCGCGGAAGGAATACAACCAACAGTTTACTCGCTCCGGTTGAACGACGTGTGCCAACTCAGTCAGCCGAGTCATGTTTCACTGGGTTTGCCTTCCGAACCGCCACATGGAGGGTGCATACACACACATTGCAACGCCGCCATTTAGTTTTGATACAACCGTTCACGGTAATCAAGGTAGCGAAAAAGGAAAAAAAAAGTAAATGTAACCGAAGCCAGAAATAAGTAGCCCCTGTGTTGCACAGCTATTCCGAACAATTGAAAATTTTATGTTGATTCATTCCGTTACTGAATAACTTGCTGGTATTTTCATGTTGCAGTGTATGTGAACTTAACTGAATTTGCCACATGGGTTCCTGACTAAATATGGCTTGCGTTTCAAAGAGCTTACGAAGAAATGAAGTACTTTCAGATGCAACCACATCCGTGGCTTACGACCCAGTGAAAACAATGTTCAAGCTTTTACCTCACGTTGCGGTTAAAATTAATTGGCGATGCTATTGTAGATTTTTACGACTGCTGAGAAGTTTTAGTAAATGCTTCCTGATGGAAGTTAACGAGTACGAGAGTAATGTGACCCTTTGTGACTTTCAAAAACATTTAAGGTAGTTATATAACAATCCCAAAAACCGGCCACCTCACTATGGGGAATCAGGTGGCCGAAAATAAAAAATCGACTTTCTCTGATTCGTAATTCAAGTTGACCTACTAAATGCTAATGCTTTGGAGCATTAAACCCCAGCATATCAGCACTCTAAGCCATATGGTTATCAAGATATAGGCATTAGAGCCAGACACTTTTTAGTTCTTGAAAAATCAATGCATTATTCAACTGTCAATATCTTCGGCTACAGTAGCTCTTTTCCAACTCTTTAAAAAGTTTCTGAAAGCTTGTTTCATGGACTTGCGAAGAACGGGTTAGTTATGGGAAAATAGGTAGTGAAACATCCGAAAATGACCCGAAGAAAAAAAATTTTTTTTTTTCATTCAAAAAGTTCCATACAAAAAAAGTTTCTCAAAGTTTCGCTTGGCGACTACCACTACGACTTTCTTTGGACCTCCCATAAGGCATTAAAACAAATTCCAGCTGCTTATGGCTGCAAATCTGCGATTCCGATCACTTCTTCGAAAAAAAGTCATTAATTTTGAAACATTAAATGTAATTATTCTCATAATACACGGCAGACTGTGATGGGCTGGATACAAATCCCATGCGTATGACAAAAGAGCATCAAGAACAGTTAAAATAGAGATAGTAGATAACACGAAAGTGTCGTAGGCTTCGTGGTAGGCCGTGTACACAATAGCTTATGCAGCTATATGATACTCCATTTGGCGTAGGCTCACCAAGAGGAGGCAACTCATTATCTATCAAGTATCAAGCAAATAAATATGAAAAAAAAACAATATACTCTTGAGGGTTACGAAAATACTCTAGGCTTCATTTGAAATTATTTCATAAAAAGTAAAATTTTGATATTAATTAAAATCCAATATGTGAATACAAGAAGCAAAAATGTCTGTACCTAAGGACATCTTTCGATAATTATTGGTATGTACCTAGGTGAAATAAATAAACAGAACATTTATGAATGTCTATCTGAGTACATAGTGAGCTGTGATTGCGAAGGTAAATCGTATGAAGTGTTTGTACTTATTATTTGGTGAATCATGAATTATAGGCAACTCATTGAAGTATTTAGAGCTCACGAGGGACGTCAGGTAGATCGCGTTGAAAAAGCTTTGGAATATATCTGCCAAAGCTTCGCTGTGGATAAACAAAAAAAGAGTCAACTCCATACAAAATTGAAAAATCTGCATTTGAAATTTGAAAAAAATGGCACGCCGCATCCCGGTCCAAAACTTACTGATTGGTATAAAATTCCTGCTACGGTGCATAAAGTCCTTGCCCATGCTGGGGATAAAATTATTCATTCACCAGCACCACTTGGAATGTTGGCTGAAGAAGCAGCTGAGTGTCAACACAAGCACTTAAAAAAAGTCGGACTCATCATGCCAGGAAAGCCTCAAGAGAAGAAAATTTACATGACGTTTTCATTCGTGCTATGAACTCGTCGGATCCTTTGATAAGCTCCCTCAACTTAGGTAAGCGACTTCAAAATAAATCTAATCTGGAATATCCAGAAGATGTTCAAAGTTTTTAAGTGACTGAAACTTCTTGCAATACAACAGATTCGAGTACAGAAAAATATACCATAGCAGATATTTTAATCAATCTTGAAGAAATAAATGATGATTTTGTTGAGGATGTTCATGTACATAATGAATAAATAAATGTTGTTGCAGTATACTTATATATCTTGAAGCTTTTATTGCATGGAGCTCGTTTAGCTTTTAATAGAGCTTTATATTGTATTCCCTTTACTTGTTTTACGGGTTAAGAGCCTGAACCAATCTGAAAAATCCTACAAAGACAACCTGTTACGTATGTAGATGCAATGGCCTGTATTTGACGGAGTCCTTGTGCAACTTAGAACATCTGTACAACTCAATTCACATAAAAACAGTATACAATTTTCAAGTTTGAACTCTACAGGTCTGCGCTGCAATAAAATACACATCTATAGACTGCTGTGTACATGAGACATTCGTAGATAAAAGGGATATATACCATAGAGATCAAAGGTCTGTATTCCAGGGAGTTTGGAGACCTTAGAAGTAATAACGACCTGCAAAACAAGTATTTCACATCTTTTAGACAATAATCTACGATATAAGTGTGAAATATTGCAGAAATGAAATGAAAATATTTTCGGCCACCTACTTGTATGGAGCCGCCCCATAGTGCACCTTAGAGACCACGTGCTTTTCACATTATTTTTTTCAAGCGCACGAGTTAAATGAACCGTTACATGCATAGAGTTCAAACAATGGTAGGGGAAAGTGGAGCAAGATGGCCAACTTAAGCGGTAATCTTTGCAAAATAGTGAAACTTCTTCGAATTCTACTGATTTGTTCATGAAACACCTTTATGATGACCTGCCGTTGACTCAAGTATCAATAAACATTGATTAGTGATGTTTCAGAGGGTCGTATGAATAAAAAGTAGCAAAACTCAACGCTTGCAGTATCTACTCAAAAATAAAGTCCACAGAGAAAACTACATGTTTGATATGAATAAAAACATTTTCGAACTTATGGCATATGCTACATTCGAACTTAGCCTTTACTACAGTTTACTACCATTTACTACACGGAGAAACGTCAAAACAAAATAGACCCCATGATGACGATGATGATTTCATTTTTTTTTGCGGCTAATCAACAAAAGACATGTCTGTTTTGTTTGTCTTCCCTTAATTGGACTTCTATTTTCAAGAACAAAGCCGATTCGCTTCGATTCTGAAGAATAATCTGCATTTGAAACATGAGTAGCAACGTCTTGAGCAGACTACAAGAAATCAGTAGTAAACTCTTGTTTTATTCATACCGAATCAGTTGTTTGTAGTATGTTCGAAATGTGTAGTGTAGTAAAGTCTCTTTTATTCATACGAACATGTTCCACAAGTGACGTTTACTACTGAAAATGTAGTAAAGTTGAACTTACTACTTTTTATTCATACGACCCAGTATCTTATGAACTGGTTATAAAAAAGATGTTTTTATGATGCCTATATTTATCATATGGGACGACATGGCCACCCCCTCGGGCAAGACGAGCGAGGACCAAAAATTATGTTAAAAGTGTGCTGAATTTATTTAGAACGGGTATCTAAAGTATCTTAATCCTATTTTTGAAGACAAGTTTACTAACATTAAAATCAAACATATCACAAATATCGTTTAAAAATCTACAACATCTGTCAAGAGGTATATTGTAACCGTAAGCAGTGTGGTATACAGGGGTCCAAAGCAATTGGGGATTGCGCAATCGGCGATTAGGTGCGTGGAAGTTGATTTCCCGAAGCACGCTACTGCAGTCAATGTTGTCACGAATCATGTCAAAAATAAAAGGTCGTTGAAAATACGTTCGACGTTTGGTGTTTGCAAACCAATGAGCGTACATCTGTGCTCATACGGAGGCAGGTTATCCGGATCGGTCCATGGCAGCTGTCGTAATGCGAATCTGACGAAACGTTTATGGATGCTTTCTATGAGTGATACATGAATCGCATGGTAAGGAGCCCATTTTTGAACTCTGTACTCAAGAATGCTTCGGACCAATGAGCAGTACATATAGTGTTTTCAATGCATAAACATCGAATTGTGCAGAGCTCCGGCGCAATTCTTCGGAAGTGGCGTCACGAACCTTAACGAAGGCTTTTCTTGAAGTCAAGTACGAATGAATCCAGTTGACGCTCCACTACAGTAGACCAAGGCGGTTCAGTCTCAAAATAACAAGATCGTGCGGAGCTTTAGTAAATGCCTTCGAAAAGTAAATGTACAGCCGCTTCTCGATGCATCTAATAACACCAGGGTAGAGATATTTCACAGTCATTGCAGTGAAAAACATGGATCTCAGTAAAATCTGCTGTCGCCTTCATCGCCGCCGTGGTGAGTGCGACTGGGTGCAGCCGAAAAATCATTTCCAACATCGACTATTCAATTTCGCATTCAGCCACTCACAAGTCGCTCTGACATGCTGCTCAGTTCGCGCCTTACCGTATGACTGTGAGTGGCCCATTTAAACGCGTGTTGAATTTTTTCAATTTGCTGGGTGAATGTGTACATTTTGCTGTGGTAAATTTCATCTTCGCGGCGCTGTGGGTGATGTGAGTTCTGTTGTTTACTTTTCTGCCTCTCCGGGAATGTGAGGTTGATTTCAAAGCATTTTTTCCAAGCTCGTTTATTTGGTAGGCTTAGGCGTGTATAACACTTTACGGAGCCACGTTTCTTTGTGATATATGGTCGGGGTTCAACCAAAACGCACCAAGCGCCTATGAAAAATTACCGATTTTTCTGCTTACACTTTCGTTTAGCAGATTTAATTGATCGTAAATCGTATCGGATATCCCTCAACCCCATAACTGAGAATCTTCTTCTTCTTATTGGCATTACATCCCCACACTGGGACAGAGCCGCCTCGCAGCTTAGTGTTCATTAAGCACTTCCACAGTTATTAACTGCGAGGTTTCTAAGCCAGGTTACCATTTTTGCATTCGTTTATCATGAGGCTAACACGATGATACTTTTATGCCCAGGGTATCCAATAGTCGCTCTCTGGAGGCGTCATTTTCCGAGCAGAACCAAACCACAGAGAACAGACGTTGAAGCTGCACTCGCCATGTTGTGATAACTTTTTACTGTTCATTTTGAATAACTTTGGAATGTCGCCGTTATCCCGTGCATAATCAGCGCTAGCTTCATCAAAAAATGCCACTGTGCGCTAGTGTCGTTATGCACGCAAGAGCATACCAGCGCCATCGTGTTGTCAAAATGAGATTGTGAGTTGCAATGTCGACGTCGATGGCGTTGAGGTTCGGTGTGTTTGTTTACACATGTTTTGCAAGAAATTTTGTTCGAGCCTCCATGTCTGTTCTCTGTGACCAAACTACGTGATCGATGTCATCGTAACCGGCTCCGCACCTACATAAATTGCTATCGACAAGGTTTATTCTGTACAGATGAGCGTTTAGTGTATAGTGATTGGACATAAATCTCGACATCACGCGAATGAAGCCTCGACTTAAGTCCTCACCTCTGAACCACGCTCACCCAGAAACTTTTGGAACTATGGAAAATAGCCACCGTCCGAGTTCATTGTGTGTCCAATTCCTTTGCCAACTTTGAAGAGTACTCTGACGGACTAATGGGAAACACTCGTTGCTCGAGAATTCTTCTTCTTATTGGCATTACATCCCCACACTGGGACAGAGCCGCCTCGCAGCTTAGTGTTCATTAAGCACTTCCACAGTTATTAACTGCGAGGTTTCTAAGCCAGGTTACCATTTTTGCATTCGTATATCATGAGGCTAACACGATGATACTTTTATGCCCAGGGATGTCGAGATAATTTCCAATCCGAAAATTGCCTAGACCGGCACCGGGAATCGAACCCAGCCACCCTCAGCATGGTCTTGCTTTGTAGCCGCGCGTCTTACCGCACGGCTAAGGAAGGCTCGAGAATAGTCTATCACAAACCCCACCTTCCTGTGCGCCCACCATTGCCAGCGAGTCTGCCTTCTCATTGCCGTAGATTGAGCAGTGAGATGGGACCCAAAAAAGGTAATCTTGAATGATCTTTCGACCAAAACACGCATCTGCTCTCTTATGTTTGTAAGAAAGTAAGTTGCGTGCTTAACAAGTTTCATCGACCGGAGTGCCTCGATAGAACTAAGACTATCCGAGAAGATGAAATAATGGTCTACGGGCTGATTAAAAAATCCAAATTATCAACTGATAAATCTCGCTAGAGAATAAGAATTGTTCTATAATAGTATCTCGATTCGAAGCATTGGTAAATGCTATTTATCTTCCTACATAACACCAGAACACAATGCTAAACATCCGATTGAACTTAATTGTTGACGTAAAATTGGTATTAGTTAGGTTTACATTTAAATGATAATTTTATGCTTATTATCAATCGATTCCAAAACTTGAAAAGTTCTCCATGATGACAACTCGTCTACTTTTCACACCTGAGAAGTGATCAAATGATAATTCCAATAATTATCGTATGAGAATTATTCATCACATCCCTGGCGGATTGTGAACCGGTGCAACCATCACCGACGCAAACTGGAACAGAGACTAAGCACCCGACACTAAGTCAGTCTAAGCCTCCGGTGGCTCAAAAAAGTCCATCGTTAAAGTTTGGTGTCAATGGCGTTTGTGTCGATGCACTTTGAACCGGCACGTTTATTTGTTAGTACCTTTATTATGTGATTTACCGTAACGGCGTCTTCGAGACATTTTATCCGTAAGTCGACGCGCTTCTTTGGAGGTATTCAGCCTTATGATCAATCCCCTTAAAAGTGAGATGAAAATTTTATTTTTTCCGCTTCACAACATGCAAGGTACACCCAGGTTTTTTTTAACACGGTTTGGTTTTAGTCGTTTAAGACCTTCAGCGTCAATGAAACAATGAGTTAATCCCACGAAAAAATTCACAAAAAATCAAAGAAAAATCAGGGGGTATTTAAAAAGCTGTGAAAGTTTCGGTTATCCGAAAAATTAATGATTTCCAACCGTGTAAAAAAAAAACCTGGGTGTATACGTCTTCGCGAGAGTTGTAGCAAAAGTTCGACTGAAAAATTTTGTCGAAGAAACGAAGTTCGTAATTTCATTACTTTTTGAGATTTATTGATTTGTATGCTAACAAGTTTTGGTCATGTTCGATGTACAAGCACAGCAAACAGACAAGAGGCCCATATAAAGTTTTGTTAAAAACGTATGAGGCTTTGGCTTTCAGTTTTTTGGGATCAAAAACGGGATTTTATGTTTTCATCCGACGTTTCGGATACATGTATTGTGCCTTTTTCAAGAAGTTAACTATGTTCCGTTTTATTGTCACATTAGCCCTCAGCATAGGACCTATTTGTCACCACAATTCGTTTGCCCTGTCTTTATTGAAAACATAAAAACCCCGTTTTTAATCCCAAAAGACTGAAAGCCAAAACCTCAAACGTCGCCATCTTAGTCGAATCAATTAAGTTAAAAACGTATGTAAAGCTATTCCGCGCCGCCAACGTCAAACTGCCCGACATACAAACTCAATTTCACCAAGCGATGGCGTTGGCTTACACTGCGTGAAAAAGGTGATGCTACCATCTAGTGGTGAATTGGAATGAACACAAATCAAGACACTGGCGCTAAAAAGTAAAATACGGCATAACGACATACTTCAAAATGACCAGTGCAAAGTTTTACACAACCGCACGAATGAAGATGAACGTCTGTTATCTGTGCTATAAGCATTCAAGCATATGGAGACGCATGGTGCATTGATTCATCAACTCCTTGTGATGGGTGATTGATTTCTACCTTGCATAGTAGGAAATGGTTTTTGATGAAACATTCCCTACATTCGCTTACAACTCTACAGTTCAGATATTAATTTGAAGTTCATAAAATGTACTTTGTTATGCGTATGAGATTGACTGTCACAATTACCGCCATCGGAGGTGGCAATTAGCCTGGGGGTGAGAATGGGTCATCACTCTCACCAGCAGCCTAGAGGTCGTAGAGCAAAATCGTTCAAAAAGGTCTCTTATATTTTAGTCTTCTTGCCCTCAGATGCATTCAATATACTCTACAAGCATTCTAAGTAGTTGAAACAGTGACCCATTCTCACCCTCATTTGGCCCATTGTCACCTCCGACGACGGTACCATATAAATCTCACTCATTTTTAAGGTATTAAGCAAGATAAGTTTTACGAAATTAGGCATCCATAAGGCGAAATATATGTTATTATTGAACACTATTGAGTGTTTTGATTTACTAGTATTGGATTATTAATATTGAGGTGTCAGAAAATTACGGAAATTACGAGTATATATGCACCAGCGTTACGATAGTTACTAACATGTTACAATAGCTGTTCAATCCAACGAGCGCCTGATAGAGATTGGCAGCATAACGTACAGTGCGATGTCAAGCGGTTTGTTATCACTCAACCCTTGAAATACGCCTTTTGGTAGGCAAATAATTTGTCAATTTATAGGTTGAATCGCCATGAGAAGTCGAGTAGTTTTATCTCGTTTTAAATACTGAAGTCTGAAAATATTTCCAAATATCTAAGGAAGGGTCAATATCTCACTGTAGGTGGATTAATCTGGGTTTTCAGGAAAGCTTTAGCTACAACTTTTATGAAGGCTTATATCAAGAAAATTATTTAGCTCTTTTTTAGTGGAATGTTTTCACTGTCATAAGTCGAGTTTAGCACAATTCCATTTAATTCCGCCACTTCGTATTACTTTTACATATACGTATTTCGACTTGAGTCGAGTCAAGTACGAGACACTGAAGACGACCTAACAGTTGAGGTCGAAATACGTATATGTAAAAGTAATACGAAGTGGTTGAATTAAATGGAATTGTGCTAAACTCGTCTTATGAAAGCGAGACCTTATAAGTTGTGACGTGGAAAAATTTAATTTTTCATCTCACTTTTTTGGGGATTGATCAGTAAGCTGAATACCTTCAAAGAAGTGCATTCATGACTGATAAAATGTCTCGAAGACACCATTACGCTAAATTGAATAATAAAGATACTATTAAATAAAAGTGTTAAAACAAGATTTTAGCCACTGTGCGGCGGCGTGAATGCAATTTTCTAACGGCGGCGGCTCGGATCCGCGCGGTTCAAAATTATCATTTGGCGAACATTACCTTTTTTGAATATTATTTGCATGTCTCGTGCGTTAATGTGTAACGGTTTATTCCGGTGGAGTCATCATAAAATGATCAAAAAAGTGAAGACGAACAAATTCCGCTTAAAAACTTGGCTTTTGGGCCAATTCCTCGAAAGGAATTGCCAAAATTCATTTTATTTTGTCCAGCTTGCTAGGCGGCCACGTCATCGCCAGAAAACCGTTATTGCGCAATCTGCTCAATCATATTAACTTTCAACACTAAACGATTCGTCAACAAAACGTCAAACTATTTGCGAAATTTATCAACCGAATCAAAATTCCTAACAACCCTTAACAAAGCTAGCCGCACACTTCTATCCAAATTCCTAATAAAAACTTAACTTACGTCGGTTTTCGGTTGCATGGTGCGTATGATATCACTCGCCCCCATCGTTGACGCACCACATGATGGAAAACTGTTTAATTACTCTTATTGTAGTTGGTTGCAATAACATTTGCTATTTCCAACGTTATACACGTTGGTGGTGAATGGGAAATGTTGAAAGCCCTGAGCTTCCCCTCATGCAATTCACCCCGGCATGGCGGCCTAGAGCAGAGTACTTCCACTTACCTTCGGAGTTCGGATGGACAAAATGTGAAAAAGAAAAAATATTTGCAAGTTTAAAAACCTTATATTCTGTTCTGACCCCCCACAGTGAGAACGTCGGGTGTTTTGGGGATCTTTGACTTTACCGCTGGGAAGCGAAACACTCCTTTACGATGAGCTTCTCATTATGGTGGCGATCCTACACCCTAATGCACTGCACTAACACAGCACTTTGCTTCCTTCCCGAACCGGCACTTCTCGGGGGAATCACTTTTCCACTCCCGAGGATGCTGGGACTTAGTTAGCCAGCTGAACACGCACCACGGATGGATATCCGGCACCAAAACTACGAGTCGAAACTAGCGAGTTGTGAAAACGCGTGCGATCCTCTTCGTGGTTCGTAACTCTCTCTTTTTTCTCTTCTCCTGCACGCCATCGATCAGACCAAAACAAACCATCACTCCTACCACCGTTCTCGGCTGTTATGCTGCTTATGTATGAGCGCCGCTTTTAGGCCTACGGGAGGAGCTCTGGCGCTAACTTTATTTAAAAAACCTATTTAAACAAGCACTATAATTTGAATTCAACAAAACAAAACCCTATACAAAACAATGGGAACAAAATTTAATTCAAAACAAACAAATTAAAATATTCACAATCCACAGTGACTCGCAGGTTACAGTGTTCACTTGTTGAAGGCTCCACACGGCACCAGCGATGGGTAGACTTCTACCTATGGCCCGCGTCGGCTGCTTGCCGCATCAGTATTTGCACGAAGCTGGGCGCTTTCCCCGCGACTGCTTCCTTCAAAGCCAACTTTGGCTGTTTGTCCCGGGACGCTTATTTAGAGTCGACTTACGCCCATCGACTGTAGTGAACAAGGTTTTACATCAAATAAACATAATCTCAAAAACTCAATTTTATGAACTCGATTTGACATTTATCGGTGATAGGTTCATCCTATCTCCCGCAGCAAGCGGATGGTCCTTTGTTTATAAGGTTTTACATCAAATAATCATAACCTCAAAAACTCAATCGAATGAACGCAATTTGACATTTATCGGTGGTAGGTTCATGAGGTTCATCCTATCTCCCACAGCAAGCGGATGAACCTTTGTTTATATACAAACCACCGATACCTGTCAAATATGGAAGAAATTCACCAGGACGCAGCCGTGGCTACATACGTGTGACGTCACACTGTGAAACCATATATACAAACCACTACTGATAACGGTCAAATATGGAAGGAATTCATCAGAACGCAGCCGTGGCTTCATACGTGTGACGTGACACTGTTAAACCATACTGAACTTCGTTTCGATGCATGGAGCAAGATGAATACACCACTAGGTGTTCCAATCTGCCAAATTCACGATTCAGCCATCTCGGATTTTAGTATGGGAGAGCCAGCCGCCCCATAAAACATCCTACCGACTTTTCCCCCGACTTAGTCGGTTTTCGTCGGTCGGATCGGCCTACTTTGCAGCCGACTAATCGGTTGTTTGTTGCACAGACGCTTATGGGAGTTTTACAGGGGCGTTTAGCGATTAATCGATACATTAAATCGGCCAACAAAATCAACTGATTTGAAGCAACTTAGTTGGCAGATTATTCGGCTAACGTATTCTAGCGCAAAAAAGCAATTAAACCGACGAAATCGACCGATGAAAACCCAAAGAATCGAATGATTAATCAACTGATTCAAAAGAATAATAAAATATAGCCGACAAAATCGGTTGATTAATCAACTGATTTAATTCAATAATGAAATATACTCGACGAAATCGGCTGATGAAAACTAAGTTAATTGCTCGATTAGTAACTATATTATAATGAACATTAGACGATTCCCGAATAAATCGGTTGTTTTTGTTCTACTAAAATAAGCTATAAATCGGATGTTTCAAACAGAGAACAAACATAACCCGACGAAATAGGGTGATTTATTTTTATTTAGTTGGACGATTTTAGTTGACATCGCTGATGGTACTGCAGAGACTACTTCACATCCCGGTAAAGGTAGCCTCACACCTCGGGAATTTGGTCCGCGGATTTTTTCCCCATGTATTTTTGCATATGCGATGTTTTCGGGATTTGGGCACGGAAAATCAAAATCCCGGCCCCATTTAAAATGCACGGGGACCAAAATCCGGCGGAAAATTTTCCCGAGGTGTAAGGCAGCCTTAAGACATTAAATATGTGGTCATGCCTTCTTACACAGTTAGGACGAAAAGCCGTAGGCCCCGGCCAATGCGTTGACGTGTACGATATTAATAGGGTTCGGGCATGAAAGTCGTCTTCCTGGCGCCAATGTTGTCACCTTGTCACCTGTTGTCACTCGTATGGAAATAGGCTGATGGAAAATTAATGCAAATAAAAAAAGGGATGATTTATCAATACTTTAAAAATAAATACGCATGACAAGTCACATTAATATTTTTGAAGAAAAACATTAAACTTTACCTTAATAGAATGTAGACTGAAAATTGATCACTTCTAGACCATTCTCAATAGATACATTCCTAGCTTCGAAAATTGTTTCATCCAACCTCCGTAATGTGGCAGATACCCACTATAATTTATCATAGTGGGATAGGATTCCTTGTCGATTGGAACCTGTTGCGAGCAAATCGAGGGCAAATCAGTTTAAGAAAAAGTAGGCAAAAATAGACTAGACTTTTTAAGCGTTTTTGTACAAGAAGCTGTAATGAAGAATCAATTTTTCATGGAAATAATATAAAATATTATCAATTCAGTAGAAAACCGAATTAGCCGCCAGCGAAGTTGAATTGTTCTCACAATCCGTAAGTTAAATCTAATTTCGGAAGTGTTGCGCTGTATAGCACATTACCAAATGAAAACAGCGCACCACTTCCGAAGTTAGGATTAGTGTACGATTTTGAGAAAAATCCAATTTCGCTAATCGCCCATTTCGGGTTTCTACTGGATTGATAATAATATATTCCGGCCATAACCTCTGAGCCCATTGTCCGTTCCGGTCAATTTTCAATAGGAAACAGAATTTCCCGTCGAAAATTGTTGCGAGACAAGGATAATTGCCCAACATTTTTTGCGATACTTTTTGCGCACACACGCACACACATATACATAAACACACATACTTACCATCATACTGCACTACATTTTGAAATTTACGTGATAGATATTCAACTAATTTTAATAATTATTTTGTGTTCAATAATCACAACATCCTCAAAAGTAAACAATACGTTAAGCAAATGTAATCTATCAACTCTTATTCCGATTGATTTTGGTATATAAACACTACTTAATCCATCGATTGATATGTGGATCTAAATTATGTCTGAGAGTCACCCGACAAAATAGGTTATCCATACAAATGATTTGGTCGACACCAGATTTAGTTGGTATTCATGATGGTTGATTTTCACGACACCCGATTTCGTCGATGATAAAATCTGTTGGTTTCGTCGAGACCTTGGTCACTACCCGATTTCGTCGGCGATAAAAACAGATGTTTCCCTTGACACCCGATTAAGTCGGTGATAAAATCAGTTGGTTCCATCGGCACCCGACTTCGTCGGTGTATCAAGAAATTTCCCATCTGTCAAATGTTTTATGGGGCGGTTTGTTTTCGTTTTGCAGTGAAAATGATTTTTTTTTTCTTTTCTTCCCCAAACTTGGCAGGTTGGAGCACCTACTACTATATTCATCTTGGCTTGAATCAGTATGCATTGTTTCCGATGGCAATTGTGTGTCAAAGTGTACTAAATTTGACACAAAATTCAATCGAAAAATTAATATTTTGCTGACTAAATCGTTACAAATGGCAATAAGCATAATTTATATTGTATGCTGTAAAGTAATCCTTCAGGAATACCATGAGAAAATTCACCTTAGATACTTTTAAACACTTCAATACCAAATTTTCAAAACCACTTATCTGCTTTTGTAAACACAGATTCAAACGCCTATTTGTCGAATCTGAGAGCACTCACTCGCAAACCAGCATCATCAACACATAGGTGAAGACTCGGCTATCTGTTGAAAGTTGTTGATTTCTTCATGAATTTCTTTAACAGTTCTTCCTTATCCTGGCGACCGCGAAACAAGACCATGCAGGTGAAGGTGGGCTAGAGTGTGGCGTTCAGTGCATCGTAAATCAAGTGGCACATTGAGTTAAAGTATAACCCGAAGGATGCCGAAAAACTTTGCTGAAGATGATTCGTTGCTGGAATATCCACAAAAAAAGTTATAACCATATGCAAAAAATCGATTACATGAACTACATGGACCAATAATTCAACTGAGTATTATATCAAAATTATTGATCCAATAAGGCTGGGATGCAAATTGGAGTTATTCAGAATCATTTCTTAACACTCACAAAAAACTCCGCATTATATTCATGAGTTCACACATGGATTTTTGCAATGGGGGTAGCAAACATATATTTCATGCGCCCACATGCATTGCATGAGTGTTCACACATACTATCCATGTGGGTCATAGTATCCATGTGTGAAATTGTATGCAATTAACCCAAGCAGCACAAATTGTTTCACTACTGAACATTTCATTGTGTTGCAACTATTCGGAAAGAAACAATCTTTGCGTATGTGCCATCAAATATAACTCTCTTGCAATCTAAAAAGCGCAAGAGGTGGAGCCTACGGAAACATCCTTCGATTTCAGTAAAATTGCAATAATGTTGCAAAATACTGCAGCGGAAAAAAAATAAAATAAAAATATAAAACTGGATTCGATTTATGGATCTTGTGATTGATAGTCCTTCACTCTACCACAGCACCATTCAACACTTCGATGGGACTGCATGTTGACTCACCATAAAAACCATACGATTATGAAGTTTTGTACTCGGGTTTCCTGTACTTGATTGCACCATCACAGGAAAAAAATGTGAGTTGTCAAAACGTTGAACCATACTAAATTAAACATGAAGACACATTCAACTTATTTGCAACTTAATTTAAACAAACAATTAAATTTTGAAAGACGCATTGAAGTTACATGGTAAAAAATATGCAACCTAATGATTTTGTTTCGTGTTTGCAACATGAACTGCAGTATTCTTTGTTTGTTTGTTTCCAAATGTCAAACACGTACTGCATTGCAATTTTAAAGAAACATTGATCACAATTCGAACGTTTTTGACATCTTGATACAACTTTTTCGTGCTTTGATGTTTTTCCAGTGACTTTAATGAAACTGAATAGAAACAAGGTGCTTTTATGAAGATGTTGCGTGTGCTACTTGGGAAGTATGTGCCGACGCATGATATTCATAAACTAAACTAAACTTTTGAAAAAATATATTGCGGAAAAAAATTGACACCGATTTAAAACAGCGTCCGTCTTGCGTCATTTTGTAACATTTCCTATTTTATCACCCCAAAATCCATCGGCATGATTACATCCAAAAGTTACTCCATGATTTTGCCCGGAAGTTCCTCCAGTACTTTGTCCGGAAGTTCCTCCAGGATTTCGTCAGAAATTCCTCAAGAATTTCGTCCGCAAGTTGCTTCAGAATTGCGTCCGAAAGTTCCTCCAGGATTTCGTCCGAAGGTTCCTCAGGATTTAACTTTTTAACTCAGGATTTAACAGGGGATAACTTCTGGACGAAATCCTGGAGGAACTTCTGAAAATCCGGGAGGAACTACTGAACGAAATTTTGGAGGAACTACCGGAGGAAATTCTGGAGGATCTTCTGGAGTAATTCCTGGATAAACTTCTTGACAAAATCCTGAGGAATTTTCGGACGAAATCCTGGAGGAACTTTCGGACGAAATTCTGAAGGAACTTCTGCACGAAATCCTGGAGGAACTTCTGGACAAAGTCCTGAAGGAACTTCCGGACAAATTTCTGGAGGAACTTCCGGACCATATCTTGGAAGATCTTCCGGATGAAATAATGGAAGAACTTCTGAACAACATCCTGTTGGAACTTCCGGACGACATTCTGGAGAATCTTCCGGACGAAATCCTTGAGGAACTTCCGGTCGAAATCCTGCTGGAACTTCCGGACGAGATCCTGAATGACATTCTGGGGTAACTTTCGTACGAAATCCTGGAGAAACTTCCGGACGACATCCTGGAGGAACTTCCGGATAAAACTTTCAGACGAAATCCAGGAGCAACTTTTGGACGAAATCCTGAAGAAACTTCTGGACGAAATCGTGGAGAAACTTCCGTAAATATTCCTGGAGATACTTCCTAAGAAATATCTGGAGGAATGTCCAGAGGAATTTCTTGATGAACTTCCCGTCGAACTTGCGGAAAGAAAAAATCCTGAGGAATTCGTAGAGATGCTGCTGTTAAATGTAGTTGTGGCCACTATAGGCCCCACGGCAATCCTGTCCCGAAATGACCGTTCCGAGACCAAATGATCAGCTGGTCCCAATACGTTGTGAAGTCGTAATGTTTGTATTTTCTACGAAATCTGTCACTATTTACTTGATTTCTGTAATATCAAAACATCCATTTTTTGAGACATGGTCTAGTAAATCCGGTAACCATGTAATCCGAATCCGCTTTATGTTACATGGATCGGCTAGAGGACGAATTTCTAAATCCACAGCCAACGGAATCGTCTAATTCGGCTGAAAACCGTTACGGGGTAAAAATATTCAGAAGCCCATTTCCAAACCCTCCCTTGCTGGATTATTATTTTGATATCACCCAATCCTAAATTTTTGAAGATGTCACTGAGTTTCAATTTCCAACGTCGTTTGAGACCCTAAAAAATTTCACTTGAAATCGAAAAAGGTACCCGAGTCGGTAACATAAGGGTTAATCAGTTACCGGAATGTAATATTGCTTCGGATGATTGAAGAGAAGTAAGGGCTGGGTGATAGCCATCAAAAAGCCCGAAAAACCCGCGTCTGATTGTAATTCGTATCGTCCCAGCGCGATGTTGTCATGTCTTCGGGAGCTATTGGAGAAGATGATTCTCTGTCGGCTAGATAAATGGGTTCAATCGAATGGTTTGTTGTCGAAAACACAATGTTCTCCGCAGAGACATGGAAACGAAAAAAATACTAATGGGCTCAATGTGTTTGGATACTGGATTTGCATGTGGACTTTCACCAATTTTGAACAACTATTCGTACAATTTGTTGTCAAAGAAGCATGTGAGTTTTCTTATGGTGACGTGGCTACTTTATGAATTGGATACATTCACGCCTCCCTCTCTTCATTTTTCACGTAAGAGTCTGTCCCGTATGACTCATTCGATCCAACAGCATTATCGATCAAATGATTTTTCCGGGAAAGCCACATTTTCGGAAAAATTATTAGTTCGTCCGAATGAAATTTTGGCAGTAAGTTCCTGGACCATTGACATTTTTATCAAAATTTGTTTCGGCCAAATGACATATTAGATAAACCTTCGATCAAATGGTTTCCGGCTGCATAACTTTCAGTGCTGAAAAGCCTGATCCCATGATGACTATTCCATGAAAATCAACATCAGTAGCAGAAAGATGAACGCTTCCATTACACGACCATCATAGAAGTCTGCCTAAATGAAGCACGTGAGCACTCTTCTTTGGCAAGTTTCTCCGCTATCATCGTTTGAAAGTAGGGCTTCCATTCCCGGAAACGATTTTCCGGGAAATCATATTTCCCGGGATTCCCGATTCACGGGATTTATGCATCAGTTTCCCGATTTTCCCGGGAAATGAACATACTAAGATATTTTGCAATAATTTTCTTATTTTTTTAAATTTGATGATAACGGATTTTAGGGTATCAAATACATTTTTTACTAGCATCATCTCACCATTTATTTCACTTTTGAAGTTTAAGAATTTAAGTTATAACTAAAAATGCTACAGAATCATACGGTGCATTCCAACACGTGTTGAAGAGAGGCGAGACAAAGAACCAGTTTGTATCTATTGTTCGTTTATCAAGTAGGTCCAAACGTCGGTAAGCGTTGTGAAGTCGTTATTAAAAATTAGTATTAAAAATTTAGTGTCTGTGGTGAAACAGCAGAGCTACCAATGTTCGCAGATATTCAGGAAAGAGCAGTGACCGCCAAAGGTTTTTTATGGCCTTCAATTCTTTTTTTTTTCAATTCCCGAACAGACTCATATTCCGAAGACTCGTTTGTATTTTGAGATATTTCTGAAATATTTACTTTGAATATTTTATAATATTGGTGGACTAACAGATCTTGATGGAAAACAGAAACCTAAAGTTTTTTTAGGTGATCACGACAACTGTATTACAACAAATAGTCGCAAAACTTTTGCAATCTGATGCGTTGAGGTGCTGTTCACCATTTCAAGCAAAGTTTGACTGAAAAAATGTTATAGTCAGGATCATTAAAATACGACAATCAAGCACTCGCATGAAAGTTCTTTTTTTATTTCGAATGGAAGAACTCTAATTTCAAATATTTCATTCGCCTGCTTTAAATACAAAATGTATTCAAGTGGACGTACATGAATAAAAATGGTTTTGATTCTATGCACTAAAAAAAGTAGTCAAGTATCAGAATAGTTCTTGCTAGGAATATTTTAGCGATAATAGAAGAGAATCTCTCAAAGCCGTTGTCCAAAAACTGGAAAAAATTCAGATACAACCTGAAAAGGTTAAAAAAAAGTATTTGGAAAAGTAGTACATAGTGGAGCTCATCAGGGCACTGCAGATCTTACTCTTGAGCCAGAGCAGATGCTGATACTTATTTCGAACTGAGCAAAAACTTTCACAGGCTTTCAACAACTTTTCATCATTTGAGGACAAAATAGCAAGCATCCCTGATGTCGAATGTATATTTTCGAAATCATATTTTACAACAAAATTTAAACTACGATTTTGAATTAGTTTCGAGAGTTTTTTTAAATCCCGGGATCCCGGGAAATCCCGGGAATTTATTATTTTATTTCCCGTTTCCCGGGTAGTTGATTCCCGGGAAAAATGGAAGCCCTATTTGAAAGGGTGACCATGAGATAAGTCAAACATTTAGCAAAAAATGGTCAAACAAATACGTAAATAAATTTTAGATTTAAAAAAACTGAAAAAAATAGTATCAAATCAAAAAAGCGGGTGCACCGCATGCCAATGTATGAACACCACGATTAAACCATCGGAGCATGAAATGCTTCGACATGGTGGAGGAGTCAAAATAATTATATTCTGAAATCTCTTCAGAGACTCCTATAAGGGCTGGAATTATCTCAAAATCTTCATAACATCCAGAAAACGGTGGTTTTTGGAACTTGCAGCATCCGTAGATCGTACCTGAGCTACCACCAAATGGTTTAAATTCTATGATGAGATTAAACTGACTGGCTATTGAGATACCTACACAGAGCCCAAACTTGTTTGAGTACAAATTGCCAGGAGGAGGTGAAAATGTCCAGAATTCTTGCTTAAGGATTGACTACGTCAAGTCAAATTAAATTTCACAGATGTTGGATTCAATTTGGAATGATAAAATGTGAGTGCATCTTTGATTCTCTTTCCGCTATTCGCACCATCTTTTCTCGAATCAATCTCTCTCTCAGATGTTCTTCCAAATAGTATTTTCCACCATCTGCTGAAAAAAAGAATCCGGAACAGGACGGTATCATGAGTCTTGATCTAATTTCTCTGCTTCCAGGACACTTTCGTAGAGCTTGGCACTGTCGCACGTTCGACCCATCAACTTTACTTTCTCGTCACCCCATCGCGACGCGTCGGTCGAAGTGCAACTGCTCGTGAATGCCCTTTCAAATTGACATTCTACTCCATCATACCTCTTCTATGGTCCTTTCCATCAATGCTGGTACGAACATTGGACATTCAAAGAAGACAAGTTGGTTAAAACCGATTTTTATTCGGATTCGTTCAAGCCTTCACCGTACAAATAGCCACAATGTTTTTCGATAAAACTTCGATTCAAACCTTCAACGAAGGTTGCTTCCAGTAGGACTATGGCCCGTATTCATGTCCAGATTAAATTCATTGTCTTAGTTTCAAAAACCAAACAGAGCATAATTTGCTAAAATCCGTTGGCTCATGATTTATGACCGATATTAGAATTCAGCCCCCAGTCCGAAAAACCTGCCCCTAACCCTTGATATAATTTGCACTCAGCACCTTTCGTCGTAACACGCTCCATTGAACCGCTCCGGTCCGGTTCGGTGTCACAAGTCGTCGTCGACGCGTCGTCAACGAGTACAATTCCCAATCAAAAGCTGAAAGCAACCGGCGAGCCAGCAGAATGAAGGAAAAATATTAGCGTAACCAGATAGATGAGATGCTTCAACAATGAAACGCTGGAGAATCCAATTGATGATGTCTGCCTGCTTTCTTTTGTTCGGATCGGAATTGCGCAACCGAAAGCTGCCAACTATGTGAGGATGTGGAATTGGCCACAGCAAGCTACAGGAGGAACTTGTGCTTGGGCAACAGTACTAAGTTAGGGTATATGTTATATGAAGTCAGATGCGCAATCCTAATGTTTCTGTAAGGATTCGTAGTTTTCCAAAATCAACAAGGTTCTTTAGAAAATCCTTATATTCCAAATTCCTCTGTCCAAGTGAGATTTTTTCATGTTTAGATTCTTCCAATTTAATTCTAGAGACCACTTGTGCTCTTTTAGTCTGACATACCCTCGAAGTCCAAACCACCTGACGGTGGCAGCGGGAATCGCAACGCTGTAACACAATTTGATGCTCGTGCACAGATCCATGCCAATGCCTTTATCGAACGCTTCTGGCTGTTAGTTGTGGGAGGAAAGGTGAAAATTTATTATTTCTCAGGTTCGATCCGACATCAACGCTCGCTCGCTGCAACCCAACAGGCATCAGACAAACGAAAACCCCACGCTGCTCCGGTGACGACGACTGAGGGGCTGAAGGATGACGATGGTGATTCCGCTCGCGTATCATCGACTCTATGGATAAACCAGTGTCAGTGCGGCGGCAATCATCGTTTGCTTGGGGTGTGTGGGCGGACCGAGAGCAAAACAACAGGATCGAATAAAATATTCATTAGGTGTCCTTTACCGCCTCGCTCGCTGATGTTCTCCTACAAGCCGTGTGCACTTAGGACGCAAACTTCCATCGCCGAGGTTTAACTTTGTGGCAGGGGGGAAGATGAAACCTTCGTTAGTACAATGGAAAGGAAATCGAATACCCAGTTATGGATTGGTGATTTGATTGAGAAAAGCAGCACAGTGATGATCTTTGGGCTCTATAGCTTATAAGGATTATGGTTGGTGCGGGAAGCGGAACGGGCAAATGAACTTATCCAACTGTCCTCCTTTTTGCAAGTACATACTTAACAGGTTTTGTAGGCTCGTACAACTGAGTTAAATAGCCTTCTGGGAGAATCTCACATATCGAATAATGATGAAAAATATTCTTGTTTTTTAATTCCGGATTATATATTAAACTGTCAAATTTTTGATAAAACGTCATCTCCTCCATAAGATCCATGGATGCAGATTATTGAATAAAACTTTCGGAGGAACTTCCGGAGGAATTCCCGGAGGAACTTCCGGAGGAATTCCCGGAGGAACTTCCGGAGGAATTCCCGGAGGAACTTCCGGAGGAATTCCCGGAGGAACTTCCGGAGGAATTCCCGGAGGAACTTCCGGAGGAATTCCCGGAGGAACTTCCGGAGGAATTCCCGGAGGAATTCCCGGAGGAACTTCCGGAGGAACTTCCGGAGGAATTCCCGGAGGAACTTCCGGAGGAATTCCCGGAGGAACTTCCGGAGGAATTCCCGGAGGAACTTCCGGAGGAATTCCCGGAGGAACTTCCGGAGGAATTCCCGGAGGAACTTCCGGAGGAATTCGGAGGAACTTCGGAGGAATTCGGAGGAACTTCCGGAGGAATTCCCGGAGGAACTCCGGAGGAATTCCAGGAGGAACTTCCGGAGGAATTCCCGGAGGAACTTCCGGAGGAATTCCCGGAGGAACTTCCGGAGGAATTCGGAGGAACTTCCGGAGGAATTCGGAGGAACTTCCGGAGGAATTCGGAGGAACTTCCGGAGGAATTCGGAGGAACTTCGGAGGAATTCCCGGAGGAACTTCGGAGGAATTCGGAGGAACTTCCGGAGGAATTCCCGGAGGAACTTCGGAGGAATTCGGAGGAACTTCCGGAGGAATTCCCGGAGGAACTTCGGAGGAATTCCCGGAGGAACTTCCGGAGGAATTCCCGGAGGAACTTCCGGAGGAATTCGGAGGAACTTCCGGAGGAATTCGGAGGAACTTCGGAGGAATTCCCGGAGGAACTTCGGAGGAATTTCGGAGGAACTTCCGGAGGAATTCGGAGGAACTTCCGGAGGAATTCGGAGGAATTCCCGGAGGAACTTCGGAGGAATTCCCGGAGGAACTTCCGGAGGAATTCCCGGAGGAACTTCCGGAGGAATTCCTGGAGGAACTTCAGGAGGAATTCGGAGGAACTTCCGGAGGAATTCGGAGGAACTTCCGGAGGAATTCCCGGAGGAACTTCCGGAGGAATTCCCGGAGGAACTTCGGAGGAATTCCGGAGGAACTTCCGGAGGAATTCGGAGGAACTTCCGGAGGAATTCCCGGAGGAACTTCCGGAGGAATTCGGAGGAACTTCCGGAGGAATTCCTGGAGGAACTTCCGGAGGAATTCCCGGAGGAACTTCCGGAGGAATTCCTGGAGGAACTTCCGGAGGAATTCGGAGGAACTTCGGAGGAATTCCGGAGGAACTTCCGGAGGAATTCCGGAGGAACTTCCGGAGGAATTCGGAGGAACTTCCGGAGGAATTCCCGGAGGAACTTCCGGAGGAATTCCCGGAGGAACTTCCGGAGGAATTCCCGGAGGAACTTCCGGAGGAATTCGGAGGAACTTCCGGAGGAATTCGGAGGAACTTCCGGAGGAATTCCGGAGGAACTTCCGGAGGAATTCCTGGAGGAACTTCCGGAGGAATTTGGAGGAACTTCCGGAGGAATTCCCGGAGGAACTTCCGGAGGAATTCGGAGGAACTTCCGGAGGAATTCGGAGGAACTTCCGGAGGAATTCCTGGAGGAACTTCCGGAGGAATTCCCGGAGGAACTTCGGAGGAATTCGGAGGAACTTCCGGAGGAATTCCCGGAGGAACTTCCGGAGGAATTCGGAGGAACTTCCGGAGGAATTCCCGGAGGAACTTCCGGAGGAATTCCCGGAGGAACTTCCGGAGGAATTCCCGGAGGAACTTCCGGAGGAATTCGGAGGAACTTCGGAGGAATTCCCGGAGGAACTTCCGGAGGAATTCGGAGGAACTTCCGGAGGAATTCCCGGAGGAACTTCGGAGGAATTCCCGGAGGAACTTCCGGAGGAATTCCCGGAGGAACTTCCGGAGGAATTCGGAGGAACTTCGGAGGAATTCGGAGGAACTTCGGAGGAATTCCGGAGGAACTTCCGGAGGAATTCCCGGAGGAACTTCCGGAGGAATTCCCGGAGGAACTTCCGGAGGAATTCGGAGGAACTTCCGGAGGAATTCCCGGAGGAACTTCCGGAGGAATTTCGGAGGAACTTCCGGAGGAATTCCCGGAGGAACTTCCGGAGGAATTCGGAGGAACTTCCGGAGGAATTCGGAGGAACTTCCGGAGGAATTCGGAGGAACTTCCGGAGGAATTCCCGGAGGAACTTCCGGAGGAATTCCCGGAGGAACTTCCGGAGGAATTCCCGGAGGAACTTCCGGAGGAATTCCCGGAGGAACTTCCGGAGGAATTCGGAGGAACTTCCGGAGGAATTCGGAGGAACTTCGGAGGAATTCCCGGAGGAACTTCGGAGGAATTCGGAGGAACTTCCGGAGGAATTCCCGGAGGAACTTCGGAGGAATTCGGAGGAACTTCCGGAGGAATTCCCGGAGGAACTTCCGGAGGAATTCCCGGAGGAACTTCCGGAGGAATTCCCGGAGGAACTTCCGGAGGAATTCCCGGAGGAACTTCCGGAGGAATTCCCGGAGGAACTTCCGGAGGAATTTTCGGAGGAATTCCCGGAGGAACTTCCGGAGGAATTCCCGGAGGAACTTCCGGAGGAACTTCCGGAGGAACTACCGGAGGAACTTCCGCAGGAACTTCCGGAGGAATTCCCGGAGGAACTTCCGGAGGAATTCCCGGAGGAACTTCCGGAGGAATTCCCGGAGGAACTTCCGGAGGAATTACCGGAGGAATTCCCGGAGGAACTTCCGGAGGAATTCCCGGAGGAACTTCCGGAGGAATTCCCGGAGGAACTTCCGGAGGAATTCCCGGAGGAACTTCCGGAGGAATTCCCGGAGGAACTTCCGGAGGAATTCCCGGAGGAACTTCCGGAGGAATTCCCGGAGGAACTTCCGGAGGAATTCCCGGAGGAACTTCCGGAGGAATTCCCGGGGGAACTTCCGGAGGAATTCCCGGAGGAACTTCCGGAGGAATTCCCGGAGGAACTTCCGGAGAAATTCCCGGAGAACTTCCGGAGGAATTCCGGAGGAATTCCCGGAGGAACTTCCGGAGGAATTCCCGGAGGAACTTCCGGAGGAATTCCCGGAGGAACTTCCGGAGGAATTCCCGGAGGAATTCCCGGAGGAACTTCCGGAGGAATTCCCGAAGGAACTTCCGGAGGAATTCCCGGAGGAACTTCCGGAGGAATTCCCGGAGGAACTTCCGGAGGAACTTCCGGAGGAATTCCCGGAGGAACTTCCGGAGGAATTCCCGGAGGAACTTCCGGAGGAATTTCCAATTCTCCAATAGAGAACTAAAAAAGACGTTCTTGAGGATACAAAACTATTTCCATCGTTGTAGGAATGTTTGCCCTCAAACTTAAGAACTAAAGTTCACCAACAAGAATTAAACTATCAGTACATCAAACGAATCGCTCAGTGCGAACAAAGGAGGAAGGAACGGAATTCCCAGAGGAACTTTCGGAGGCATTTCTAATTCTCCAATAGAGAACTACCAAAAAGACGTTCTTGAGGATACAAAAATATTTCCATCGTTATAGGAATGTTTGCCCTCAAACTTAAAAACTAAAGTTCACCAGGAAGAACTAAATTATCAGTACATCAAACGCATCGCTCAGTTCGAATAAAATATGTTGCTGAAATTTATTCACTTCAACCTCAAACACTTGATTCGCAAAATCTCTTAAGCCCAATTGCGCCCATTGTCCTGGACCTGTTAACGATAGACACACTCGATTTCATAGCCAAACAAAATACACCAAACAAAACCATTGTGTTTGTTGTTTCTGCACTTCACCGAAATCCATCTGTTCAAAACCCCGAATGCAAAGAATCAACAAAAACCAAACGATTGATAGCATTTACTCCTCGCTTTCACCGCCACAACCAGGAGCAGCATCCTTTTCATTCCGCCGGTATAGTGAACGGAAGAGGCGCACACTGATGTGCACGAAACCGGGGAAATTAAGAGCAAATCGATGAATTATCCTTTCGTGAGAGGAAGCCCTCAGAGGCGGGAGCAGATAGTGCGGCTGCTGTTGGGTGAAGTTGGCACTACCACTCCTCGTTCGATCAATATTTAATCTCCGAAAAGTTCCATCACAAAAACTGAAATGGGCTGATGTTGGTGCTTCTCGCCTTCGTTCCGCTGCCGTTGCACGTGATCGAAGTATTATTTTACTCAGGGGCGTGTAGTGGGAAGGATGGACAGAGCTCCGTACCCTGATGCATCCTGAATGGCTGATTGTTCGTGGAAATTGCTGTTTCAGGCCTGGCGAGAGAATATATTCAGGAATTCAGATTAGCCCTTGCTACACTAATGCCATCTACTGTGTAGGCAAGCTGCCACCCGAAATGGAAGGGAAAAATAGACCAAAGGGAAAGTTGCCGCCGCGCCGCCCGGATATTTTTCAGGGGATTGAAATTTATTACCTTGAGCCATCACATTTGCATTCAGCTGTTCTGCTCAAAAATGGAAAATGTTCAACCGTGCTCCTATCAGTGGAAAATCATGTAAATTTTTTTCAACTATGAGTTCATTATTTCGTTAAAGTTGAAAAACGACATTAAAGCATTTCATCTCTTTATTTCCCAGCAGCTGTGGATGGGCACCAGAGCGGCGAGAAGTGTTCAAAATGTGCACATTCTAAATTTAACCTTTCATTGTGGCCCTCGAAATGGGTTAGTTACATGTTGTTTCGAGTCAACTATTTTCCACCATCTCATGAATATTCAGCAGCGGAGCAATTTGCATTGCGGTACGAGTTTATTGGGCCAACAGTGGACGAAAAGGACTATGTTGCTGCTGCTTCTGCTCGCTTCGGAAGATAGTTGGACGCGTTTAGTCGTTCAGTGGGCCAACAGCCAACAGTTGTTCTTTGTTTGTGTACCACCGTGTGACCTGAGAATGAAATCCGCGTTCAAACTTAGAAAGAGTGGAAACATTGTGCTGAACAAGTTCCAAAGTGAATTTGCAGAAAAATGTTGAATCCTGATTGTGGAAAATTGGCTGCTATTTTATTGCTGACTTAATTTTATGTGACAATGCAGACTTTATGTGACAAATCATTATGCGTTTGTGTACGAGAAAAACCAAACTTTTTGATGGTACCATCCTGCAAGAATATAACCATTTTAGATCGGACATTCGGTACACAGAGAACACTGTACGAGGGTGGAATTTCGCGAAGCATAAAAGTAGCAAATGGAGTAAAAAATAAGCAATGTAGAATCTTTGAAAGGCGAATCGTCATTCTCTTGAATCGGATGGTTCAAGCAGCCAACGACCTAATAATCATAGCGCCAGAACAGGTGTTCTACTGAACATCTAAGAAAAAAATTGTTATTTCTGAAATTTTAAAATAGATGATAAAATTAGAAGAAAAAAAAGGGATTTTCAACTAACCCAATTTAAATAAAAAAGACTATCCAAAAAGAAAGTTTATTTAAAATGAAACTCTACCTTTTCATATAATAATTGAGCCAGTCTAGGGTGGAAAGATGAAGCGGTATGATTATTCACAATATGTTTGCATGAATTCGAAAATGGGGATGGTGGATTTCAAATTTTCCAGGTCGCCAGCTTTTGTTTATCGTAAATCCGCAAACGGCCAACGGAAAAGAGCATTTAAAGATTGAGGCTTCTATTGATGGTAAATTTAATTGAGTAAATAGCTAACGTGTAATTAATCCATTTTTTTCTCCACGCTTCATTCCAGCCAAATTGGCATACCGTAGTCAACGATGGGAAGAACGATTAACGAATCATTGTATGCCGGTCTGGGAATGTATCGATTTATTTTGTGCTGTACTGGAGCACGTTGAGAATATTTGTTTACGCTTGATCACGGAAACCCGATGACGTTTACGCATTTCCGCGATTGAACCATCTGGCTGGAAAGAAATCTCTTGAAGCAACAAGCTGACCTTTTTCTGAATTATTAATTTAATTTTGATTATTTGTTGAACTTTGACCAGCGCACTGAAAGACGTACATATTCTCTAAATTCGTCAGGGTCCAACCTTTTAGACAAGCCACGGCATCGTCATTGGCTCAGTTTTTAGAACAAACCATATTTTTGCTCTTTGTACCTGAGTTTATTTTGACCGATAACGGCAGCCAATTTAGGCATATTGCATGCTACTTTTTTGAAGAAATTCTAATATTTTTAATGTAAACGAGCTATGACATTCTTTTTTTGTACAATAAACATCACTAGGGTAAATTGAAAAAATACGTGGCATAACAAATCATTAGCGAAAAGACATATGTACTAAATTAGTATGATTTTGGTAGACATTCATAGAAGCTAACCTCTACATCGTATATATGCAAAGCTACTTAAGTTTATGTTAGTTTAAGAGCTAGGATTAGTCGACATTTTTAAAATCGCTCACCCGTATGCTCTGGTTTGCGCATCGGTCCTATGGCTATGAGTCCATTCCCATGCCTTTCGGGAACTCCGTGGATATGACCTAAAAATGATTCAAAAGCGTTAGAAAAGCGTTAGAAAGGTATGCCGAGTCTCAAAAGGAAAGAAAGCTTACCGATTCTTGCTCCAATCCGCTCGATGGGTTGGCTTTGTACCGTACGTCGTTGGTGGTTTGTTTTTCCTCGGTTTTTGTAGTGATGCTGTCGTGACTGAAGGTACAATCCTACGCCTCTTTCGGTGGATATCCGCCGGAAAATTCATCGGCATCGGCGCCGGAAAAACTCACCTCTTTTGGTTTGCGTCAAACGGTGAAACCTTTTCAGAACATCCGCGTGGAAAGGTGAAACGAGTCCGTTTTCACTTTCGGAACAGTTTTGTAGGGTAGTTTTTTTTTCGACAGCCGGGTCGGTTCTAATGATCCCACGATGATTTATTCTGAAAATAGCAAAAAAGTTTTTAATAATACGCTAATTGTATATAATTGTCTAAAATATTGATGAAGGATAGTGTTTTTTTTCGGTCCCACGACGCAGCTTGTCCAAAACGTTCTCTTTTTTGACACTTTTCACAGGAAACAGAATTTCGGGACTGATTTGCGACTTGGGCGTAACTTATTTTGTAAATAAACATTGGAAGGCCCTACTAAAAAAAGCATTTTCTGAGAAATCCACTATATGCATCTGACAGAATAGGCTTTCCTCTATCAGATAAGAGAATTAGTGTTGGAGTAAAATGCTTGCATTCTACGGAATCGATAAAGCAATGTTTGTTTACAAAATAAGTTACGCCCAAATCGCAAATTAGTCCCGATTTATTGTTCTTCCGTTGTTATTATTCGGATCGGATAGATTTTATCGCAAACGTGACAGCGTGCGATGTTTGCAATTGTCAGTGAATGCTTGACATGCGATGAATTGCATGCAAGTTTCGATGCTGTCAATTACTAGGGTAAGGGAGGTATTTTGGACCACTTTAGGAGATGGACGAACAATTTTTCGAATAAAAGTTAGATTTTGTTTTTTTGCCTTTCTCGTATACTAAGTATACGGTAAAGGCTATATAATCGCTCCAAAAACAAACTTTTTATAGAAGCCCCGGAGACCCATAGTGTTATATACCGATCGACTCAGCTCGACGAATTGAGGTGATGTCTGTGTGTATGTGTGTGTGTGTGTGTGTATGTGTGTGCGTCTGTGCGCACCCACCCAAAAAAAATGTCACTCATTTTTCAGGTACTTATCCTTAACCGATTTACTCGCAACAAGTTGCATTCGACGCAGGACACTCTGCCATTGTTTCCTATTGAAAATTGGTCAGATCGGACTATGGGCTCAGAAGTTATGGCCAAAATACCACTTTTTTCACAGAAAAAAATGTCACTCATTTTTCATGCACTTATCCTTAACCGATTTACTCGCAACAAGTTCCATTCGACGCAGAATACTTTGCCATTGTTTCCTATTGAAAATTGGTCAGATCGGACAATGGGCTCGGAAGTTATGGCCAAAATACCACTTTTTTATAGAAAAATTGAGTAAAAAATGTCACTCATTTTTCATGCACTTATCCTTAACCGATTTACTCGCAACAAGTTGCATTCGACGCAGGATACTCTACCATTGTTTCCTATTGAAAATTGGCCAGATCGGACTATAGGCTCAAGAGTAATGACCAAAATACTATTTTTATAATGCACGAGAAAGGCACCATTACCGCTAGGTGGATTAATCAGGGTTTTTGTTGAATATCTTGGCTGTGCATATGCACAGCATATGTTTCGAAATGGATATTGGGCAAATCAAGCATCCGAAAGATATTCAATTTGCGAAAAAGAGAGCTAACCGCGGTGGAGGTTGGTACTCGGATTCTGATGGCTTTTCCGCAAAACGTGACCTTTAAGTGGTCTTGTTGTGTAGGGGTTATCACGCCTATCTAGAGAGTAGGAGGTTGAGGGTTCGAGTCCCTCCAAGACACGTGGATTCTTTTTCGCAAATTTCATATCAATTTGTCCATTTAGAAACATGTGCTGTGCATATGCACAGCCCAGACATTTAACAACAAAAAATGGTTTAAGTACGGCCGAGTTGCCGCATAATATGCAATTAATAATAAAACTTATAATTTGTGTCGTAACTATATCTCAATTTATAAAACAAGTCGCATTGGCATAATGTTTTAATCGGTTTCAACTGCTCAATAAAAACCCAGATTAATCCACCTAGCGGTGATGGTGCCTTTCTCGTTCGTTCAAAAGGTTTGGAAAAATTTCAAATAACACCAATATGTGGATTGGTCTTATTTTTCATATTTGTTTATATGCATAAAAAAAATTCTCGCCAAACGCAATTTGTTGCAAACAAATCGGATGAGCATAAGAGCAAAAAATTGCATTTTATTTAGTAGTTTTAAAATTAGTATTTTCGCCATAACTTTTGACCCAATTGTACGATCCGGCCAAGTTTCTATAGGAAACAATGGGACAAGATTCTGCGTCGAATGCAATCTGTTGCAAAAGACCTGAGAAGCACACATATTGCACATCAATCACAGTAACTTGTATATGACCGGATTCAGTCACAATATGGTTACTGCAACCAGATTTGTTGAAATTGTGTTGCTTGGGGAATAGATGAAGTCTAAATGCTAAGAAAGTGAGCTAGACTTTTTTGAACTCTTTTTCACAATAAATAGTAATTTGACCATAACATCTAAGCCCATAGTCCGATATGGCTAATTTTCAATAAGAAAATATGAGACATTCTGCGTCGAATGCAATTTAATGCGAGCAAATCGATTGAGGAAAAGTGCCTGAAAAATGAGGGAAAATTTTTTGTATCGATTTTTTCATAAAAAACCCAGATTAATCCACCTAGCGGTGATGGTGCCTTTCTCGTTCGTTCAAAAGGTTTGGAAAAATCCAAAATAAATCCAATATGTGGATTGGTCTTATTTTTCATATTTGTTTATATGCATAAAAAAATTCTCGCCAAACGCAATTTGTTGCAAACAAATCGGATTAGCATAAGAGCAAAAAATGGCATTTAATTTTGTAGTTTTAAAATTAGTATTTTCGCCATAACTTTTGATTAGGATTAGGATTCTGCGTCGAATGCAACTTGTTGCGAGCAAATCGGTTGAGGATAAGTGCCCAAAAAATGAGTGACATTTTTTGAGTAGTTTTGCGCACGCACACACACACATACACACACACATACACACACACACACACACACAGACATCACCTCAATTCGTCGAACTGAGTCGATTGGCATATAACACTATGGGTCTCCGGGCCTTCTATAAAAAGTTTGTTTTTGGAGCGATCATATAGCCTTTACCGTATACTTAGTATACGAGAAAGGCAAAAATGGTATGATTTTCGATCCAATAGGGGAAGTGCACCGGTTTTGGCCAACTTAGTGCCTATTTTGGCCAACCCTGAAAAATACATATTTTTCCAAAATAATCGATCAGTTGAAAACAGCGTTGAATCGTGAGGGATTTATCTCTTGTTGGAACTAATAAAACCCTCCCGAATTGCTTTATTTTTGGAGTTATTCGCAAAATTGGCCAAATTAGGAACATGGCCAAAACCGGCCAATTTTCAATAGGAAACAATGGGACAGGATTCTGCATCGAATGCAACTTGTTACGAGCAAATCGGTTGAGATTAGGTTCCCGAAAAATGAGTGACATTTTTTTACGCGATTTTTTCGTATGAATTTGTATTTTGGCCATAACTTCTGATCCCATAGTCCGATCTGACCAATTTCAAATAGGATACAATGGGACAGGATTCTGCATCGAATGCAACTTGTTGCGAGCAAATCGGTTGAGAATATGTTCCCGAAAAATGAGTGACATTTTTACGCGATTTTTTCGTATAAATTTGTATTTTGGCCATAACTTCTGCTCCCATAGTTCGATCTGACCAATTTCAAATTGAAAACAATGGGACAGGATTCTGCGTCGAATGCAACTTGTTGCAAGCAAACCGGTTGAGGATAAGTGCCCGAAAAATGAGTGACATTTTTTACGCGATTTTTTCGTATGAATTTGTATTTTGGCCATAACTTCTGATCCCATAGTCCGATCTGACCAATTTCAAATAGGAAATAATGGGACAGGATTCTGCGTCGAATGCAACTTGTTGCGAGCAAATCGGTTGAGGATAAAGGTCCGAAAAATGAGTGACATTTTTTACGCGATTTTTTTGTATGAATTTGTATTTTGGCCATAATTTTCGATCACATAGTCCGATATGGCCAATTTTCAATAGGAAACAACGGAACAGGATTCTACGTCGAATGCAACATGTTTTGAGCAAATCGGTTGAGGATAAGTGCCCGAAAAATGAGTGACATTTTTTACGCGATTTTTTCGTAGGATTTTGTATTTTGGCCATAACTTTCGATCCCATAGTTCGATCTGGCCAATTTAAAAAAGGAGACATTGGGACAGGATTCTGCGTCGAATGCAACTTGAGGCGAGCAAATCGGTTGAGGATAAGTGCCCGAAAAATGAGTGACATTTTTTACACGATTTTTTCGTATGATTTTGTGTTTTGGCCATAACTTTTGATCCCATAGTCCGATCTGGCCAATTTCAAACAGGAAATAATGGGACAGGATTCTGCGTCGAATGCAATCGGTCGAATGCAAATCGGTTGAAGATAAGTGCCCGAAAAATGAGTGACATTTTTTACGCGATTTTTTCGTAGGATTTTGTATTTTGGCCATAACTTTCGATCCCATAGTTCGCTCTGGCCAATTTCAAATAGGAAACAATGGGACAGGATTCTGCGTCGAATGCAACTTGTTGCGAGCAAATCGGTTGAGGATAAGTGCCCGAAAAATGAGTGACATTTTTTACGCGATTTTTTTGTATGATTTTGTATTTTGGTTATAACTTTCGATCCCATAGTTCGATCTGGCCAATTTCAAATAGGAATCAATGGGACAGGATTCTGCGTCGAATGCAATTTGTTGCGAGCAAATCGGTTGAGGATAAGTGTCCGAAAAATGAGTGACATTTTTACGCGATTTTTCGTATGAATTTGTATTTTGGCCATAACTCTCGATCCCATAGTTCGATCTGGCCAATTTCAAATAGGAAACAATGGGACAGGATTCTGCGTCGAATGCAACTTGTTGCGAGCAAATCGGTTGAGGATAAGTGCCCGAAAAATGAGTGACATTTTGTTGAGTAGTTTTGCGCACACACACACACACACACACATACACACACACATACACACACACACACACACACACACAGACATCACCTCAATTCGTCGAACTGAGTCGATTGGTATATAACACTATGGGTCTCCGGGCCTTCTATAAAAAGTTTGTTTTTGGAGCGATCATATAGCCTTTACCGTATACTTAGTATACGAGAAAGGCAAAAATGGTATAATTTTCGATCCCATAGTCCGATATGGCCAATTTTCAATAGGAAACAACGGGACAGGATTCTACGTCGAATGCAACTTGTTGTGAGCAAATCGATTGAGGATAAGTGCCCGGAAAATGAGTGACATTTTTTACGCGATTTTTTCGTATGATTTTGTGTTTTGGCCATAACTTTTGATCCCATAGTCCGATCTGGCCAATTTCAAATAGGAAATAATGGGACAGGATTCTGCGTCGAATGCAATCGGTCGAATGCAAATCGGTTGAAGATAAGCGCCCGAAAAATGAGTGACATTTTTTACGCGATTTTTTCGTAGGATTTTGTATTTTGGCCATAACTTCTGATCCCATAGTTCGCTCTGGCCAATTTCAAATAGGAAACAATGGGACAGGATTCTGCGTCGAATGCAACTTGTTGCGAGCAAATCGGTTGAGGATAAGTGCCCGAAAAATGAGTGACATTTATACGCGATTTTTTGTATGATTTTGTATTTTGGTTATAACTTTCGATCCCATAGTTCGATCTGGCCAATTTCAAATAGGAATCAATGGGACAGGATTCTGCGTCGAATGCAATTTGTTACGAGCAAATCGGTTGAGGATAAGTGTCCGAAAAATGAGTGACATTTTTTACGCGATTTTTTCGTATGAATTTGTATTTTGGCCATAACTCTCGATCCCATAGTTCGATCTGGCCAATTTCAAATAGGAAACAATGGGACAGGATTCTGCGTCGAATGCAACTTGTTGCGAGCAAATCGGTTGAGGATAAGTGCCCGAAAAATGAGTGACATTTTTTGAGTAGTTTTGCGCACACACACACACACACACACACATACACACACACACACACACACACACACACAGACATCACCTCAATTCGTCGAACTGAGTCGATTGGTATATAACACTATGGGTCTCCGGGCCTTCTATAAAAAGTTTGTTTTTGGAGCGATCATATAGCCTTTACCGTATACTTAGTATACGAGAAAGGCAAAAATGGTATAATTTTCGATCCCATAGTCCGATATGGCCAATTTTCAATAGGAAACAACGGGACAGGATTCTACGTCGAATGCAACTTGTTGTGAGCAAATCGATTGAGGATAAGTGCCCGGAAAATGAGTGACATTTTTTACGCGATTTTTACGTATGAATTTGTATTTTGGCCATAACTTTCGATCCCATAGTTCGATCTGGCCAATTTCAAATAGGAAACAATGAAACAGGATTCTGCATCGAATGCAACTTGTTGCAAACAAATCGGTTGAGGATAAGTGCCCGAAAAATGAGTGACATTTTTTACGCGATTTTTTCGTATGAATTTGTATTTTGGCCATAACTTCTGATCCCATAGTCCGATCTGACCAATTTCAAATAGGAAACAATGGGACAGGACTCTGCGTCGAATGCAACTTATTGCAAGCAAATCGGTTAAGGATAGGTGCCCGAAAAATGAGTGACATTTTTTACGCGATGTTTTCGTATGAATTTGTATTTTGGCCATAACTTCTGATCCCATAGTCCGATCTGACCAATTTCAAATAGAAAACAATGGGACAAGATTCTGCGTCGAATGCAACTTGTTGCGAGCAAATCGGTTGAGGATAAGTGCCCGAAAAATGAGTGACATTTCTTACGCGATTTTTTCGTATGAATTTGTATTTTGGCCATAACTTCTGATCCCATAGTCCGATCTGACCAATTTCAAATAGGAAACAATGGGACAGGATGCTGCGTCGAATGCAACTTGTTGCGAGCAAATCGGTTGAGGATAAGTGCCCGAAAAATGAGTGACATTTCTTACGCGATTTTTTCGTATGAATTTGTATTTTGGCCATAACTTCTGATCCCATAGTCCGATCTGACCAATTTCAAATAGGAAACAATGGGACAGGATTCTGCGTCGAATGCAACTTGTTGCGAGTAAATCGGTTGAGGATAAGTGCCCGAAAAATGAGTGACATTTCTTACGCGATTTTTTCGTATGAATTTGTATTTTGGCCATAACTTCTGATCCCATAGTCCGATCAGACCAATTTCAAATTGAAAACAATGGGACAGGATTCTGCGTTGAATGCAACTTGTTGCGAGCAAATCGGTTGAGGATAAGTGCCCGAAAAATGAGTGACATTTCTTACGCGATTTTTTCGTATGAATTTGTATTTTGGCCATAACTTCTGATCCCATAGTCCGATCTGACCAATTTCAAATAGGAAACAATGGGACAGGATTCTGCGTCGAATGAAACTTGTTGCGAGCAAATCGGTTGAGGATAAGTGCCCGAAAAATGAGTGACATTTCTTACGCGATTTTTTCGTATGAATTTGTATTTTGGCCATAACTTTTGATCCCATAGTCCGATCTGACCAATTTCAAATAGGAAACAATGGGACAGGATTCTGCGTCTAATGTAACTTGTTGCGAGCAAATCGGTTGAGGATAAGTGCCCGAAAAATGAGTGACATTTTTTGAGTAGTTTTGCGCGCACACACACACATACACACACACACATACACACACACACACACACACACACACACACACACACACACACACACACACACACACACACACACACACACACACACACACACACAGATATCACCTCGATTCGTCGAACTGAGTCGATTGGTATATAACACTATGGGTCTCCGGGCTTTCTATAAAAAGTTTGTTTTTGGAGCGATCATATAGCCTTTACCGTATACTTAGTATACGAGAAAGGCAAAAATATAGATTTTATAGTCATTGAGCACGATTTGCTTGTTTATAAATTAACTGCCAATTCATGCCCTAAAGGATGCCTTTCCAACAGGCAACATGCTTCACGCAGATGAAATTACTCTTATTCTCTTTGTTTACTCACATTCGCAATGCGCTGAAGGCTGTCTCTCCAACGGGCGGCATAATAAACACGGAGACAGCTATCTCTTATTCTCTCTGTTTACATTTCGTTTGACAGAACATACTCGATTGAGCTAGTACAGCACCATTCGAAATCTTGTACTGCGACTGAAAGAAGTCGAACGAAATACATAATGCCACATTTTTTTCGAAACGAATGCAAAAACAAACGAATCGAGTGATTCGATTCGAGATGCGCAATGTCACCCCTGGTTTGCGCATTGGTCCTATGGCTATGGGTCCATTCCCATGCCTTTCTGCGGAGCCTTTCCGGAATTCCGTGGATATGACCTAAAAATGATTCAAAAGCGTTAAAAATATATTCGCGAAAGGTATGCCGAGTGTCAAGAGGAAAGAAAGCTTACCGATTCTTGCTCCAATCCGTTCGAGAGGTTGGCCTTGTACCGTACGTCGTCGGTCGTTTCGTTTTTCCTCTGGATTTTTGCGGTGATGCTCGGGCACTCGTGGCTGTGGGTACAATCCTACGCCTCTTTCGGTGGAGATCCGCCGGAAAATTCATCGGCGCCGGGAGAAACTCGCCTCTTTTGGTTCGCGTCAAACGGTGGTAATGGAAACCTTTTCAGAACATCCGCGTGGAAAGGTGAAGCGAGTCCGTTTTCAATTTCGGAACAGTTTTGTAGGATAGTTTTTTTTCCCGACAGCCGGGTCGGTTCTAATGATCCCACGATGATTTATTCTGAAAATAGCAAAAAAGATTTTAATAATGCGCTAATTGTATATAATTACCTAATACTACCCCGGTTTAGTGAAAAAGGATAGTGTTTTTTTTTTCAGTCCCACGACGCAGCTTGTCCAAAACGTTTTTTTTTACACTTTTCACAGGAAACAGAATTTCTTGTTCTTCTGTTGTTATTATTCGGATAGATTATTTTCGCAAACGTGACAGCGTGCGATGTTTGCAATTGTCAGTGAATGCTTGATATGCGATGAATTGCATGCAAGTTTCGATGCTGTCAATTACTAGTAGTCCGGGAAAATACAGTTATGCAGGGTTCTCATCAGAGCTTGAAATAATCGAATATTTTTGGTGAAGCCCATCGGCCTTCTTTGTCACCCTCACTTCGTACATATTCATATTCGACTGAACATTGACAATTTCCGATCAAATATCAGTCAGTGAGTATTTATTTAGATTTCGTTAACTAATAAATTACTGTAAAACTAAACAATTAAATGATGATTTGAACAATTACTCACATAGATCTGACCCCGACGTTGAACTGAGGGGCAATTTTAGTGCCAAAAGTCAACATAATCAAGGCCAATTTATGTTTTCTTTAAACGCAGTGACCATTCTCAGTACCAATCAAATGAATGAATATTCATTCATTTATTCAGATGTGCCATATTTGAAACAATCCAAGTAATCTGTGGTTCCGCATGTAGACCTAAAGGCCTATTTCAGGGATTTCTTGGATGGCCAAGAACCTATGCTGGGTACTAGACTGGCCCAGATTACTATGGGGAGAAAATATTTCTGTCGAATTCCACGGGGCACCCTCCAGAATTGTGTCTTTGGGTGAGAAAATCAATCTCTGAAAATTTCAGCTCAATCGCTTGTTGCATAAGCTGGCGCATTTAATTTGAAGTTTGTATGGGGATTTCAGCCAAAATGTATAGGAAAATACACCTCCGTCACTCATTCGATCTGGAAATTGGTTCTGATTGCTCGATTGACCTCAGAATTGCAAAAACGGCAGTTGGTATGCTACAGAACAGTTTCACAGAACATTGCATGATGATTAAATGAACTTTTAAATAATTTTCGGCTGATTAATTAGGAGCTGATTTGTATATTTTTGGGTTTTTTGATCAAATCGCATCAGCCGAAACCTATATAAAAGTTCATTTAATCATCATACAATGTTCTGTGAAATTGTTCTGTAGCATACCAACTGCCGTTTTTGCGATTCTGAGGTCAATCGAGCAATCAGAACCAATTTCCAGATCGAATGAGTGACGGAGGTGTATTTTCCTATACATTTTGGCTGAAATCCCCATACAAACTTCAAATCAAATGCGCCAGCTTATGCAACAAGCGATTGAGCTGAAATTTTCAGAGATTGATTTTCCCACCCAAAGACACAATCCTGGGGGGTGCCCCGTGGAATTAGACAACTTTTTGTTTCCTGGGCCAGTCTACTGGGTACGCATTCTATTCTGTGTGTCATAAAGGGCATGCACCATGGTTAAAACCGTCCGATCGACTTTTGTTGCTTCTATAGACCTTATGGCCTTAATCCAGAGATCTCTTGGACTATCAAGAACATGTGATGTGAACACATTATATTCTACGTATCACAAAGGACATATACCACATTCGACGCAGTCCGATAGATCGTTGGTTACTTATGTAGACCTTAAGATCTCACTTCTTGGAAGTGTGATACATGTACCGTGTACAGAAAATCGTGATTTGGCTCCGTAATGCACAAGGTCACAAGCGCCCACCAAATAAATTGAAGAATGAACATATGTATGCACACATCAACTAGTTACACGAAAATTTAACAAAAAAAAATTAATTTACATTTCATAAGCTTTCATTGCAGTGGAAACGACTAAACGAGAATAGGGCATTGCACGGGAACATCTCTTTCTCTTTCGTTCTTCATAAATTTTGATGTTTACTGGCCTTGTTGTTTTCTAATTTTTTTTTGCAGCGAGAAAGGGACAAAGCAGTCCGTGCAGTGCCCTATCGGACTTTTCATAAATTGATATCTGGTTCTGTCAGTTCACAGCTGTTTGTTTACATTTTTAGGCTGGCGCGTTTCAACCCGCATAATTTGAATTTGCACGAAAATGCAGCGCTTCAAAATAAAATCATTTTCTCGGAATATAACTGGTTTTTCGTCCAAATTTTTGTTCCGTGTTATAGATGGTAAGTTAATTTAGTTGTTAACATATTGGAAGTACATACTTACGATTGTTATCATCGTTGAATTCGAAGATTTGCTTAGGGGGCGCATATTGACCGTTCTTCCCCTATGCCTGTTTTGCTCGTTGAGGGGATGAAAAGTCTGACTCTTGAACATCACCAGGGTACCGTATTCCCCTCGAGTGGGTGGCAACTGCTGTATCAGGATTATGTGGCAAGGCACAGCAGATCTGGAGACAGTAAAAAATCAATATGATAAAGTAAAAGTAAAAGTGATTATGTGAAAAAAACAACATTATTCACGTAGGTACCTGTTTAGTTCGTCTTCATATTTGCAATAGAGTGTGGTTGGCGTGTCATTATCAAATTGAAATTCGGAGTTTCCTTAAAAAGAAATGTCTTCTTCGTGTGTTCGCTCAAAGATTTCGGCAAAAAAGTTTTTGGCATTCTAGGCGAACTTCTCGGAATGGAACAGCATCATTACGAAGATGTTTCCGCCCTCCAGTTGATATGAAATCCGCATGACGGAAATGTGTCTCTGTCCGTGTATGGGAAGGGATGTATGCTGGTATGCTGGTTAACTAGTATTCAAGTGATTCTTCGTTTATCTTACCGATACCGAAGGCCCAGCTGTACGCTCCGTTTTCCTGGCAGTTTTGCAAAAAACAGTTTCGGACCATGTTTACAATTGATCTTCGGCAAACTGTGGAACTGTGTGTAGCCTTCCCGAATATTGCCGACTGACAGTTTGTAAATAATGCAATAGGGCACGGCATGGACTGCTTTGTCTCTTTCTCGCTGCAATGAAATTAGAAAACAACAAGGCCAGTAAACGTCAAACTTTATGAAGAACGAAAGGGAAAGAGATGTTCCCGTGCAGTGCCCTATGGCACTTAGTGCCCAACCGAGAGGGGTTATGTTTCTATAGTGACAACAGCGACAGTCGACCTTTATATTTTATTACCTCTATTTTCTACACCCGTCAGTTCCAATTTTTACGGCATCCAACGAAGATCCAACCATTTATAAAATGCTATACGAATGCACTACTTCAAACAACTCTTTTAGCTGTATCTTTCCATCAATCTCTTCCGTACTCCACGTTTTATTTTTACTTCCGATGATCGAATACTTTTTAAGTTGAAGCATAAGTACTAGAATTCTAGTGGCGTTGTAGTCGCTTAAACTATTTTGCCAAAATATGCTTACACAAGCCTAACTTGTCGGTATGTTATGCATAATGTTGTAGTGCAATGTTTTGTTTCATTACCACTTGTAGTAACGGTACTTTGGCTGCCAGATCAAAGTAACCTAGATGTTAGTCACGCGAACAGGAACGACATTAGCAGTCTAATACTTATGCATCTACTACTTTTTATCACACTGAAATATTGAAAAGTTGATATAAGACAAACTTTGATCTGAATACAATACTTTTTAGTTATTACCCAAGGTTTTGCTCATGCTCAGAATGTTCTCACCTTTAAACAAAGAAACTGTAGTCTGCGGGTAAATTATTGTAAGATTCCAAACAAGATGTATCACCCTTGAAAAAACGGTTTCAAGCCATAGAATAACATACGCAAGTTAGTTGTAAATATTTATTATTGTAATAAAGGCACAAATATGAACCTATTGAACGAGACTTGGACCACTTTTTATGCGTTTTTGTGGGTATTTTGATGACATTGTTTGATGGCATAAAGTATTATCGTGTTAGCCTCATGATATACGAATGCAAAAAAGGTAACCTGGCTTAAAAACCTCGCAGTTAATAACTGTAGAAGTGCTTAATGAACACTACGCTGCGAAGCGACTCTGTTCCAGTGCACACTGGGGATTTTCAAAAGCAAAAGCAGGGAATCAATGTTCGAGCAAAGCCTAACAATAAACTCTTTGTCATCAACAGATTTTGTTACACCGATTCTTTTTTTTACACGGGGGATGCGTTCCGTGTAAAAAAAAGTTTTCAGCGCAAAATTTGAAAATCCGTGTAAAAAAAGTTTTATGATTTCTTGACGAATCATGCAAAATGGAACAACTTTGCAAAAAATTTGTATGGGATTTTTTTTACACGGCCGTGTAAAAAAATCCGTATAAAAACAGAATCTGGTGTACTGACAAACGCATTCCGCAACAAGCCTTTATCAGAACCCGAACACAATATGACAAGGATCATTTCCATTGCATACTCTGATATTTCCGAAAATACGATACTTTTTTCGTAATCAGAGTTAGATTCTCGAATATTTCCATAATGGCAGAAACTACGATAGCATAAAATCTAAATTTGCTGTAAAGATAATGGAAAATAACGGTAAGAAAAATTAACAACAAAATTGTCTTCCTTTTTGTTTCTGGCAAAAAAATTCGGATCTTTGTCATTATTATCTCCGATAAAAACACAGCTTTGTCGTTGATTCTCTTTTGTCGCTTGTTTCGCAAGCATATCCAAGAAAAATTGATTCCCTTAGCAAAAGGCTCAAAATTCAATTATTCCAGCGGACGCTACAAAATTTCCAGAAAGTATGTGTTTCCTGAACGGAAAAAGTATGATAAATCGATTAAGAGGGGTTTCATGCTGGTTAGGCCACTTTGAAGTGTCCATTTTGCCCCAATTCCCCTGAAATCACAATATTCCTACTATGCCTCAAACTGGCGTTGATATTTCTTCAATAATTATACATTTTCTGAAGGGAGAAAGTACGATAAATCGATTGCGAAGGGTTTCGTGTTGGTCAGACCTCTTTAAAATGCCCATTTTGCCCCAATTCCCCTGAAATCTATAAGCACATTGACATTTACTCAGTTTGTCGAGCTGAGTCGATTGGTATACAACACTATGGGTCTCTGAGCCTTCTATAAAAAGTTCGATATTGGAGTGTTGCGCGAGAAAGGCGAAAATCGTATTCTCTCTTGCCTTCTGCTGGGCAAATGCTTGCCTTTCCTTAAACCAAGCGACTACTACTACTTTTGAAAAGTTAAGCGAGAAATTCCTCCAGATGTTTCTCGAAGAAATTTCTTCGGAAGTTGCTGGAAGGAATTCCTCCTGAAGTTCTACAAAGGAATTTTCCTGGAAGTTCCTTCAGGAACTCCTCCAGAAGTTCCTTAGAGGAATTCCCCTGGAAGTTCCTCAAAAGCATTCCGCCAGAAGTTCCTCAAAGGAGTTCCTTCGGAAGATCCTCAAAGGAATTCTTCCGGCATGTGGTCCCGTAGCGTAGTTGGCTATACGTTCGCCTTATAAGCGAATGAACATGAGCTAGATTCCCATCCCCTTCACCAAACCCTCGTCAGTCACCGGCAGCGCAGTCCCAACGGTGGCGTTTGAGGTAACGCCTTACGGACACGTCTGCCAGACAACAACTGATAAAACTGGTCTCGAAGGCATTCCTCCAACGTACTTCGAAAAATGGCAACCGAACAAAGCAACGATCATTGGATTCACCATATGGACAAATGGACACAAGGACTCACGATGATATCGGCAACGACAACAATATCGAACTACGGGTATCCATAGACTCTGTACAGCAGAATACTACAGTAGATCACGGTTCAGTAGCGCTTAAGAACACGGAGTGCCTACTAAATAAATATATGAATAAAAAAATCCTCCAGCAGTTCCTCAAAGGAATTTTTGCGGCGTTTTTTTTCTGAAATTCCTCCAAAAATTCATGCGGAAGTTACTCAAAGATTTTTTTTCCGAAAGCTCCACAGGAGATTTATCCGAAGTACCTCCAGGAAATCTTCTGGAAGGTTCTCCAGACACACTTCAAGAATTCCTTCCAGAAATTCCTCCGATGATTCCTGCTGAAATTCCTCCTTACCACAAAAAACTAGAAATAAAAAAAAGCGCCAAGAATGCAAGCTTCTAATAAAAATAAAATTTTACTTAATTATGCTTGTCGACGGGACAAGCGTGCGTGGGCGGACTCGCTTGCCGACGAAGGGGAGAGAGAGCCACAGCAACCAGGGACATTCGCCTCCTCTACGATATCTCACAACGCTTAATCGGGGCGAAGATGAATGCAGCGATGCCTGTGAAAGACGCGAATGGTCAGTTATTGGTCGACCCTTTTTCAAGTGCCAACCAGGCCACCACCACCTCAGCATGATCTGTCCAGGATGCGATGTGTAACGCGCGTCAACACCGAAGCGCCATCACTGCTAGAGATTCAAACATCTGCCATGACATCTGCTCATCTTCTGCATCGTTTATTTCGTAATATAGGACACCTCAACCTTCCCGGTCGACTGGTTGCAAAGTATCTTAGTGAAGGTGCCCAAAAAGGATGACCTGACTGTGTACTCGTCAGTTATCAGACATGATGTTGCTGTGTACCGTCTTCAAAGTTCTATGCAAAGTTATCCTAGCCCGAATTCAGGAAAAGATCGATGCGACTTTCAGGCGGCAGCAGACCGGGTTCCGTGCCGGAAGATCCTGTGTGGACCTTATTGTCACGCTCCGTATCATTCTGGAGCAGGTCAACGAATTCCAAGAGTCCCTTTACTTGGTATTCTTGAGAATATGTGGGGACCCTGAGACGCAAGGGGGTTCCTGAGAAAATTATCGGCCTCATCGAGGCATAGTACGAGGTCTTCTTGTGCAGAGTACTGCACAATGGGGTCGTGTGGCTCTATCCGGGTCGTAGCTGGTGTGAGACAAGGGTGTATTCCATCACCGTTACTGTTCCTTATTGTAATCGACGTTAATCTGGTAGGTGCCAAACCTATGGCAGCCTTTAACCATGGAGAATCTAAACGACATCGAATAGGCTGATGACGTTGAACTTCTCGCTCAACGGTGCTCTGATATGCAGAGTAAGCTCAACGACTCGTCTTCCGCAGGTTTAGTCATCAACGTCAACAAAACCAAATCGTAGGACGTAAACACGGCAACCTCTTCCAGTTTTACAGTAGTTGGACAATCAGTGGAGAATGTTGAAAAGTTCGAATATTTTGGAAGCCATGTGGCGTCAGACGGCGGTACCAAGATCAACATAGGCGCACGGATCAAGAAAGCAAGGGCTGTCTTTGCGAGTTTAAGTAATATCTAGAAGAACAGGCAGATATAACGCATCAAAAACCGAATTTCCAACTCTAACGTGAAATCTGTACTGTTATACGGTTGTTCATCAATAGCTGCCTACGGTACATAATTTGTGCCTGGTGGCCTCACAACTGGATCTCAAACAATGAGCTCCATTGTTCGATAGTAAGGCCAAGGCCGATAGTAATGGAAACTCGGGATCGGAAGTGGGGCTGGATCGGCCACACTTCACGAAGGAGTGGAAACGAAATATGCAAACTAGCATTAGACTGGAACGCAGCGGGACATCGCAGCAGAGGCAAACCCAGAGGCTCATGACGGCTCATAGAAGAAGTCGACCTTAATCTAACCTGGCTACAGGTAAAAGCGATAGCTGGTCGTCGCTCAGGATGGAGATCTTTCAAGTCGGCCCTTTGCTCCACCGGAGGCGTACAGGATTCATAAGTAAGTAATTAAATAATCTTCATGCTGCTAGATAAAACTGAACTTAACAGTAAAAATCCTCTTCAAAATTGTACACCCTTCAACCTACTTCTTTAACAGTTCTCCAATATCCATCGATATGGTAGAAAATATTCGGTGGCGTGGTAAATTCACATACAGCGGCACGCCGACGCGGCGACGGTATAAGAAAATCACAGGTCTAACTGGAAGTCGGCCATCTTAAATTTCAAAATAACGCCAAACACCAATTTCCGGCTTTCGCTCATCGAGCCCGTTCCGGCAATACCCAGTTTCTTAGGTTTTGTCAATCAAATAGACTGATAAACTTTTCACTTATCAATAAATTTTCTAAGTCTTTTTCAATGAAAAGGACTTAGAAAATTTTTCGATGGTATTTTTTTACACGGATTTTCGAATTAACGCGGTCTTTTTTTACACGGATTTTCGAATTAACGCGGTTTTTTTTACACGGTTTTTTTTTGCGAGGTACGTATCCCCCTCGTAAAAAAAAAACCTGGGTGTACACGAATTTAAAGAATGAATCAAATATATCTTATATTTTCTTATTATTATCTTCCCTTGTCATAAACCAAGAAAATACATCAACTGAAAGAAGGAATCAAAGTGATTAACATTAATTACTCGGGGTTCTGCCAAATCACACCAAGCGCCAATGGAAAATTTCTAATCTTTTCGCCAAAGTTTTCGTTCAACAGATTCAATTAATCACAAATCGCATCGGACATCATTCAACACTATAAATAAGGATATCCTACATTAAATGTACGCATGATTTGACATAAAAATATCAAAGCAAAATATCAGAGCAAAATATCACAAGTCAGTCAAAAAGCCGCTTGGTGTGGTTTGGCTGAAACCCGACCAATTCTAGTTAAAAAAATTACTTTAGAAGCATTTAAAAAAAAGGGATTCATATCTTCCTTTTCCATATGCCGGGAAAATGCATCCTTTGAAGAAGACCAGCACGAAACCCCACTCAATCGAATATTCGCACTTTTTCCCTTCAGGACACATATGTTTATTGTAGAAATATCAGCGTCAGTTCGAGGCATAGCAAAAACATTGATTTTAGGGGAATTTTGGGCAAAATGGGCACTTTAAAGAGGTCAGACCAGCACGATACCCCCCGCAATCGCAATCGCACTTTTTCCCTTCAGGAAATACAAAATTATTGAAGAAATATCAGCGTTAGTTCGATGCACAGAAGAAATATTGTGATTTCAGGGGAATTGTGGCAAAATGGGCACTTTAAAGTGGCCTGACCAGCACGAAACACCGCGCAATAGATTCAATGCCTTTTTCCCTTCAGAAAACATATATTTATTGAAGAAACATCAGCGTCAGTTCGATGCACAACATTAATATTGTGTTTTTAGGGGAATTGGGGCAAAATGGGCATTTCAAAGTGGTCTGACCAGCACGAAACCCCTCGCAATCGGTTATTCACACTTTTTCCCTTCAGGAAACTTATAATCATTGAAAAAGTATAAGCGTCAGTTCGAGGCGTAGCAGAAATATTGTGATTTCAGGAAAATTGGGGCAAAATGGGCACTTGAAAGTGATCTGACCAGCATAAAACCCCTCGCAATCGATTTATCACACTTTTTCCTCCAGGAGACTCATAATTATTGAAGGAACATCAGCGTCAGTTCGATGCACAACAGAAATATTTTGATTTCAGAGTAATTGGGGCTAAGTGGGCACTTCAAAGTGGTCTGACCAGCACGAAACCCCTCGCAATTGATTTATCACACTTTTCTCTTTCAGGAAACCTATAATTATTGAAAAAATATCAGCGTCAGTTCGAAGCATAGTAAACATATTGTGATTTTTGGGGAAATTTGGGAAAAATAGGAACTTTGAAGTGGTCTGACCAGCATGAAACCTCGCGCAATCAATTCATCGCACTTTTTCCCTTCAGGAAACATATACTTTCTGGAAATTTTACAGCGTCAACTGGAGTAATTCAATTTCGAGCCTTTTGCTTTTGAAAATCCCCAGTGTGCAGTGTGGGGATGCAATAAGAAGAAGAAGAAGATCTATCCATATCTGAATGTACATATAAAATCACTTAAAAGTGGTCAAAACCTAATTGAAATAAAGCACAATGTTAACAAGACTAATATAGCTCACCAAAAGCATTCATATTGTAACAATTCTGGGAGTCTAGATTTTCTTGAAACTTGAAAAAGCTCAAACCACCAAATTCACTTGAGCACCCGGAAATTGTATCTGCGCTACTCGTTGGACCTCTTGAATGAACTAAAGAAAAGTCGGATGAGAAATAAATCAGGCTCGATTATCAGACAATATTAATTGAGGGGGTTAGAAGCAGAGGGGTGTAAGTGACATTTTGGTCAAAATTGAGTTGAGTACAGCAAAAAATGCTTTGGTTCTCGAGCTTTGCGGATATAGTTTGTACAATGGTTATAGAAAATGTGAAAATTCACAGAAAGTTTGTAATTTTTTGGACTTCCATACAATTTGTATGAAGCGAAAAAATATTGAAAAAATTTGCCCCCATTTTTCTCAAAACTAACTTTTTGTCACTTACACCCCTTTGCGTTTGACCCCCTCAATTGTGTGTCCCATTGTATTCGTCATATTTCGTATTTTAAAGAATAATTACGGGTCGAATTTATCTGGAAATAAAACACATGAGACACTTACTAATTTTAGTGTTATCGAATAGCAGTAGTCATGCTTTTTAAGCAATAAAAATAATATATATATATACATTCTTTTTAATTAAATCAATGTGAAACGTAATTTCAATTAAGGCAACATTTGCATTTACATTCAAAACGATATTAAGTTTTATTTATTGAGCAAAACTACAAACAATTCCTCAACCACCTGACTGAGTTTCTTCTTCCACAAATACATCATCCAAATACAAAAAAAAACTTTCTCCGGTGGAGTCCCAGAAGAGGCACAACGCCACCAATCTCAATATGCAAAACTCATTCTTCTTTCGTCTGCTGACGCTGATACCAATCAACGTTATTAACTTTCTACTTTTCACCGACAACGTCAACAACAGTCCCGCCAATCACACCCCGGCTGGGATTAAAACAACAGCTCGTCGACAAAGTTGAGGAAAACAAGCTCTCATGAACATTGGAAAACAACCGTCTCACACTCGATGGGCCTCGTTCGGGGAGCCGTTCGAAACTCTTGAACTGGGCCGAATCCGTTCACTTTTGCGACCCCTTCCACTCGTTCGTTCGTTTCCGCTTTCCAAGCCGTATATTTCACTAATTGTGTACTCGTCTGTTTTTCTTTCTGCTTCCAGCTCTAATTACATACAGCCATCGGAAACCCCAACTGCAGTATTTGAATTCGCCGCGGTGGAAGCCAAGCAAGAAGGGTGGAAACGCTGGGTGGAACGAACCACTCCTTTCCCATCCATCGTACAGCATCCGCGACATCCGAAGTCGACAGACAGAGGTGCGGCTGCTGAGACTAGTTCCAAGTTTCGGTGCCAGTTCTGGGAGGCGGACAACCGGTGGGACGGCGACCACCGTTAGGACATTGCTAAATTTATGGCTCCGGCTAACGACAGCTGACAGTGGAGGCAATAATTTGTGTAAGTCGAAACGATTCTCGGGGTGAATTTGTGGGCCACTGGGTTGGTAGTTTATTCTGCCGGTGAAGTATTTTCCCGGCTTTCTTGGAAGGGGCGATGCGGCTCGGGGTGCAGCATGGAATTTATCACTCCATTGAACTTGTGGTGCCAGGCAGTAGGCCGGGCGCATTTGTATAGCCAAGGCACGCGTGCCGGCCGATGTGAATCCGAAACTCAGCGGACCGTCCCAGACAGAACGTGTGAGTGCATATAAGGCAGAGCTTGTTGTTGTTTTCGCTTCAGATGCTCGACTGAGCTGAGCCACATAGATCATTATACGGGCGGAGTGGCGATATCAGTTATTGATAGGTTTGACGTGGGCGGATTCACGTTGCTTGTCCGTGTCCTTCGGTGGCTAATTCGATGGACTATTTGTTTATGCGAACATCCATCAGACTCAACTACAGAAGCGGAGATTTAGATGCCGCCTATTAATTACGCAGCACGAGGAAGAGGGGTCACAAAACCATTACCATACCATTTACTTTAGCTTTAAGTTTATATTTATTTATTTATTTATTTATACCTACATATTGAATTTCGGGGACATTCGACTGTTTCTCAATTCCTGGTTTAAGAAAAGACGTTATTCTTTCAAGTGCACTACCTTTACTATTTATAAACTCTACGGTTCCTGGGCCAATCCACCATAGCTACTTGCTTCTAGCGTGCCATCAATCTCAAGCACATTATCCAATGAGCCAGCTTACCGACGTCATAATCGCTGCAATCTTCGCCATCAGGAAGCTCTATTTTGCTGTGAATGCAGATTTTGTTCCATTAAAATCATCTTGAGAGAAGTCCATGCTTCGGAAGTGAAACTGTGTAGCAAAGGGAGAGATATATTCTCAAGGATACCTTCCACCCGTTACTTACAAGCCACCCCTCCATTGGAACATAACGACAACGCTGAAAGTTGATGACACAGCGCCACTCTTTCGAGGAAGAGCAGATAATCAAGGAAGCCGAACGAGAATAACCCGCGCAGTAGCTGGCCGCTCGGTACCTACTTTTTTCCCCAGAAGAACGCCATCCATTTCCATCTCTTTGACCTTTTAAGTGCCAGGATGCCGCTGTGGTGCTACGGGACTGATGATCACCCGTTCCCATTGAATCCACCTTCGAGCGTTGTTGGTTAGTTGTTTGGTTGGAACTTGAAGCCAACCGACCGTTTGTCAATGATAGGTTTTTGAAAATCTCGTCTCCTCTCTATCACTGGACCAGTAATAAAGGTCTACTGTTAGGGTGATCCATGAAGAACACTCTGTTCCACAAATAATAAAATAGTAAGCCCAAAATCATCGTTATGGTAGTTTAAAGTAGTCTCAATCACATCCCAGAATCATATAAAAACATCTGGTAGTGTTAGTTAGTTAGTTGGAGAGGAATACCCTAACCCTAACTAACTACGATGCCATACCCCGGCGGTAAAGGATTCAATTGGCAAGTGCTTCTGAATGGTACTTTTTAAGTTGTTCTTCCCCGGCGCGCCACGCACTTCCCATATTCCCTTGATGGTTTCTTTCATTTTGCTAATGCTAACTGCCATAATAGCAGGAGTGGAGCTCTCGAGTGGCTCATTACCGGACTTGCCGACGCTGCTGGCTGGCGGCGAGGATGGTGCCCGACGATGTGCCACGAAGAAGACACACTCAATGCGAGATGGATCCGACCAATGAATACAATTTTCTGCTGCTGCAGCGAATTATGAGCTTTTTCGTCTTATTTCAACCGCCATCATAGAGGTAGGGTCGTCGTTTCAACAAGCACCAACCAGTCAGCCAGCCAGCAGCAGTATCGGTGATTGATGAAAAATTATGCCAAGCCAATGGGATGAAAGGAGATCCTCACTCTTGGCAAATTGACATTATGAGTGGTTGGTTCTTGTGACTTGCGAGAGCCGTTTGCTCCGAGGATGCTGAAATGATGAAAGAATCCGAGTGGTTCCGATGAATAAAATCAATGGGTGTAACGAAATGGTGAAATATTTGTAGCGACATCGTTTATCACGTTCTTAAGAATGATGTATCTATTGTTGAAAAATAAGTTCATGCTTATTATTCATTAAGATTAAGTATTTGAACAGCTTTCAAGTTTTAGGAAATACATCCATTGGGCAATACAGTAATGACCCAATTTTACAACGTATCGGTTTCATCACCCCATATTTTTACGCCCTAATATTATTACATTTTTTACGATTTCTATTTTTGGAAATATGTAAAAAGGAATATAAAAATAGAAACATTAATAATATCTCCGCGGCCCCTGTGTAGCTTTAAGCCATTCATTGTGGAGTAAGCGTTCGGTGGACGTCATGTCAATTATAATACACTGGGGTCGGTTTTATTTCACGCGGGTCGTTTTTAACGCGACTTCTTTTAGCAAATTTTGGGGCTCACGCGAATTTTTGAAAAAGTTTTTATTATCGCAATTTTTTAAAAAGATCCGAAAACACGTAAAAATTGTAAAAAATGATTTTGGTCGATTTTTGAAAAATCCTTTTTTACACGCGGAAGTCGGTTTTAACGCGGTTTTCAAAACAATATTTCAAGGGAAAACACTTAGAGTATTTATTTGGAAGAATGACACACCCGATTCTGTTTATACACGGATTTTTTTACACTGCCGTGTAAAAAAATCCCATGCAAAAATTTTGCAAAGTTGCTCCATTTAGCATGATTCGTTAAGAAATCATTATTTTTTTTTACACGGATTATCAAATTCTTAACTGAAAGCTTTGTTTACACGGAACGCATCCCCCGAGCAATATGGGTCTCTATCAATCGAGATCGATGAATAGAATTTGGAGATCCATTTTTGACGCCATTTTGTAATCCAAGATGGTGGACAAAATTCAGGATCATGGCTGTTTCGTGCGGATTTCAGCAATAAAACTATACAATATGGTCTCTATCATTCGGGATGGATGAATAGAATAGAAAAGATTATACAACAATTCCCCGAAAGCCAATTTCCCGAATGCTTCTATCTTCTTTTTAATTGCATTTCAAAGCGATGAGTATCTTGTAAGCCATGCAAGCAAAGGCATTGAATTGCCGATCCGGAGGTTGCGAATTCGATTCTCCGTTCGGCCTAGGATGCTTCTGGTGTGAAGAATTTTCGGCTCCTTGAGCGCAGTCTATCCATTGTACTTGTAACACAAGACATTCATGCAACTGGCAGGCACGGGAAAGCTTTCAGTTAATTGCTGTGGAAGTGCTAGTAGAACATTGAAAAACAGCCCAAGTTGCAGATGGAATGTAAAGCCATTGAAGAAAATTGACAAAGCGCTGAAAGAAGGAATGTATTTGGTCGGTTTAGTGAGGAGATAATGCTTTCCTTAAATCAGCGGTTCTCAACCTGGGGTACATGTACCCCTGGGGGTACTTTTGCTGGCCTCAGGGGGTACCTCGGACAAGAATGCGTAATGGCGGATGTAGTACAATTCCAATTAAAACTTATTGATCTTTTGATAATGCAATTTTTTAAATTTAAAGACTTTGTCTTGTACATAATCTACATGGCGATTAGTAAATCAAAGCCTATTGAATCCTGTCCTCCAAAACAGGCACAGTGTATGAGGGGCTAAATCTTCAACGCAATCTACCTATTCGAAACAAAATATTGAATAATATGTTAACAACAAAATTAAAGTCTGAAGGTACGGAAACCTCCATTTGAGAGACATGAAGGCTTTTTTCCGAAAAGCTCATTTGCTTCGTTGCAAGAGAATTGAAAGCATCCTTCTACGCTTCTCGGAAGCCTCCATCCAAACAGCTCGAAGTCTGCTTTCAAATGGCTCGGAGGCCTCTTTTCAAGAGGTTGGGAAGCCTCCTTTCAAGAGGTTCGGTAACCTCCTTCAAGAGGTTCGAAAGCCTCCTTTCAAGAAGCTCGTAAGCCTCCTTTCAAGAGGCTCAGATGCCTCCTTTTAAATGGCTCGAAAGCCACCTTTCAAGAGGCTCGAAAGCCGCTTTTTAAGAGGCGCGTAAGCTTACTTTCAAAGAGGCTCGGCAGCCTCCTATTAAGAGGCTCGAAGGCTTCCTTCAAGAGGCTCGTAATTTTTTGGGTTGGAAGCATTCTTTCAAGAGGCTCAGAGGCGGCCATTCAAGATGCTCAGAAGCCTTCTTTTGAGTGGCTCGGAAGCCGCCTTTCAAGTGGCTCCTTTCAAGAGACTCGGAAGCTTCCCTTCAAGAGTGGAAGAGATATTCTTCTTCCAAGAGGCGTAGTTTTAAGATGCTCAGAAGCCTCCTTGAAATCAGCTTTCAAGAGACTTTGAAGCTTCCCTTCAAGATGCTCGGTAGCCTTTCTTCAATGTGATCGGAAACCTTCTATTAATCAGCTCTGAAGCCCCCTTTTAAGGGCTCGAAGACCGCCGTTCAAGAGGCCTGGAAGCCTCCGCTCAAGAAGCTTGGAAGCCTCCCTTCAAGACGCTCGGAAGCTTCCCTTGAATTATTCTTTCAAGAGGCGTGGAAAAACCTTAGAAGCTTTCTTTTAAGTGGCTCGAAAGCTGTCTCTTCAGAGGCTCTGAAGCCTCCCTTGGAGAGGCTCTGAAGCCCTTTTCAAGGGCTCGAAAGCCGCCTTTCAAGAGGGACGGAAGCCTTCTTTCAAGAGGGACGGAAGCCTCCTTTCAAGAGGCACGAAATTTATCTTCCATGAAGATTGGAAGCGTACTTTCAAGTGGCTCGAAAGCCGCTTCTAAGAGGCTCTGCGGCTCTGAAGCCTCCCTTCAAGATGCTCGGAAGCCTTCCATAAAGAGGATTGTAAGCTTTTTATCAAGAGGCTCTGAAACCCCCTTTCAAGGGCACGAAACCGCATTTCAAGAGGCTCCGAAACCTCCCTTCAAGAGGCTTGGAAACCTTCTTCAAAAGGCTCAGAAGCCTCCTTCCGAGACGCTCAGAAACTACCCTTGAAGAGGCTCGGTTTTCTTCTTTCAAGAGGCTTGTATGCTTTACTTTCAAAAAACTCTGAAGCCTCCTTTTAAGTGGTTCAAAAGCCGCCTTTCAAGAGGCTCTGAAGTCTCCCTTCATGAGGCTCATAAGCCTCCGTATAGTAGACTGGGTTCATTTCATTTATTTAGTTTACATCTAAACAGATAACACTGAATCATAACACAATTTGACGCCACAATACACGGTTCGAAGCCGCATCTCCCTATTCTCGAATGCGCCCCACGCTCGCCAAGTCGTTTTGCACCTGGTCTGCCCACCTCGCTCGCTGCGCTCCACGCCGTCTCGTACCTGCCGGATCGGAAGCGAAAACCATCTCTGCAGGGTTACTGTTCGGAATTCTTGCAACATGCCCTGCCCATCGCACCCTTACGGCTTTAGCTATCTTCTGGATACTGGGTTCGACGTAGAGTTGGGCGAGCTCGTGGTTCATTCTTCGCCGCCACAAACCGTTTTCTTGCACACCGCCAAGATATACTCCGAGTGCTTGCAAGTCCTCCTCGAGCATTGTCATGTTTCATGTCCGTAGAGGACAACCGGTCTTATTAGCGTCTTGTACATGACACATTTGGTGCCATAGTGAATCTTTTTCGACCGCAGTTTCTTCTGGAGCCCGTAGTAGGCCCGACTTCCACAGATGAAGCGCTTTCATATTCCACGACTAACATTGTTACCAACCGTTAGCAAGGATCCCAGGTAAACGAATTCTCGCTTAACTTTTGAAAAGGACCTAAGTAACATTTTTTTCATGAATTAATTTGAGTACTGCAATCGAAAGCTTTCATGTTTTTCTGTTGATTGCGCTGTTCAAATTAATTCATGAAAAAAATGTTACTTAGGTCCTTTTCAAAAGTTAAGCGAGAATTCCTCGACCACCTCGAAGGTATCCCCGTCTATCGTAACACTGCTTCCGACACGGGCCCTGTCACCCTCGGTTCCAGCCACAAGCATGAACTTTGTCTTCGATGCATTCACCACCAGTCCAACTTTTGTTGCTTCACTTTTCCGGCGAGTGTGCAGTGCTGTCACCTTTGCAAATGTTCGGCCGACAATGTCCATGTCATCCGCGAAACAAATAAATTAACTGGATCTGTTGAAAATTGTACCCCGGCTGTTACACCCGGCTCTCCGCATGACACCTTCTAGCACAATGTTGAACAACAGGCACGAAAGTCCATCACCTTGTCTTAGTCCCCGGCGCGATTCGAACGAACTGGAGTGTTCGCCGAAATCTTCTCAAAGTTTTGCACAACATCCACCGTTGCTTTGATCAGTCTGGTAAGCTTCCCAGAGAAGCTGTTCTCGTCCATTATTTGCCATAGCTCAACGCGGTCTATACTGTTGTATGCCGCCTTGAAATCAACGAACAGATGGCGCATTGGGACCTGGTATTCACGGCATTTTTGAAGGATTTGCCGTACAGTAAAGATCTGGTCCGTTGTCGAGCGGCCGTCAACGAAGCCGGCTTGATAACTTCTCACGAACTCATTCACTAATGGTGACAGACGACGGAAGATGATCTGGAATATCACTTTGTAGGCGGCATTAAGGATGATGATCGCTCGAAAGTTCTCACACTCCAGCTTGTCGCCTTTCTTGTAGATGGGGCATATAACCCCTTCCTTCCACTCCTCCGGTAGCTGTTCAGTTTCCCAGATTCTGACTATCAGTTTGTGCAGGCAAGTGGCTAGCTTTTCCGGGCCCATCTTGATGAGCTCAGCTCCGATACCATCCTTACCAGCTGCTTTATTGGTCTTTAGCTGTTGAATGGCATCCTTAACTTCCCTCAAGGTGGGGGCTGGTTGGCTTCAATCGTCCGCTGAACTGACGTAGCCATTTCCTCCGCTGCCTTGACTTTCACTGCCTGTACTCTCAGCGCCATTCCAATGATTTTCTTAGTGCTGCTTCCACCTTTAAATCACCACACGTTCGTCCGTCAAGATACTTCCATCCTTTTCATTTCGGCTCGCGGAACGAAGCCTTTGCGGGATGCGTTGAGCTTCTGATAGGACTTGTGTTTGTGTGCGTGTTTCTTGAGAACGGCACAGATGTTCCATCTCCTCGCACTCCGCTTCTTCCAGGCGGCGTTTCTTCTTCGGAAAAAGTCGGGTCTACTGTCTCTGCTTCCGTCTATAACGTTCCACGTTCTGCCGGGTACCTTGCTGCAGCGCGACCGCCCGCGCTGCGTCCTTCTCCTCCAGAATCTGTCTGCACTCTTCGTCGAACCAATCGTTCCGTCGACTTCGTCCCATATACCCGACGTTGTTCTCCGCTGCGGCGTTAATGTCTGCTTTGGCTGTATTCCAGCAGTCCTCAAGAGGGGCCCTATCGAGCTCACCCTCTTCCGGCAACGCCGCTTCGAGATGACCGGTTTCATTATCAGCATTGGGGTTGTGTACTGGCCACCTGATCGTATGAACAATCTTGATGATATTCAACGCCATCTAGATTCTATCGAAACGGTTACTTCTACTCTCAGAGCTAGCGACAAGGTCTTGCTTCTCGGTGACTACAATCAATCTGCTATTCGGTGGTGTTCGGGTGAAAATTCCTACCCATCAGTAGACTTGATACGCTCTCGTCTATCAGAATCCAGTTGCGTATTGTTGGACGGATTCAACTTTCATGGATTGACCCAGATCAATCCCATTGTTAACTCAAATGGTCGTGTACTTGATCTGGTACTGGTTAATGATGCAGTGTTGCCAAGTTGCACAATACACCCTGCTGTTGAGCCGCTGACACCTGTAGATGTCAACCATCCTCCGCTTACCTTGGAGGTGTCGTACGTGCCGCCCATTACCTTTGAGTCTGGACATGATTCGAGCAGTTATAACTTCCGAAAAGCAGATTACTCTGCAATGAATGAAATGCTACTTGCAGTTGATTGGGATTGCATCAATTCTTTCGATAACGTCGACGATGCCGTGGACTTTTTCACCGACAGTATCGTTCGTGCATTTGTTATTCATGTTCCGATTGTAGGACCTGCACGGAAGCCTGCGTGGTCCAACCACAGATTACGAATACTTAAACGTCGCCGTTCTTCTGCACTTCGTAGATACTGCAATTATCGTTCCACGTACAACAAGCAGCAGTTCAATAGTGCCAGCAGTGTATACAGAAGTTATAATCAGTTTTTGTATTCCCGATACATCAGCCGCACACAACGAAATCTGCGTCTAAATCCCAAGCAATTCTGGAAATTTGTTAGGTACAAACGGAACGAAGATGGTCTTCCTACGTCAATGCAACTGAATGGTGTCTCTGCTGACACTCCCGCTGACAAATGCGAGCTCTTTGCTACACAGTTCAAGACCTCCTTCAACGATTTCGCAGCTCCGCTCTCTCATGCCGTTGAGGCTTCTCGCGACGCTCCTCGTGATGTACTGGATTTAGACATCTTTCCCATCAGTGATGAAAATGTGTGCCGGGCGATTCGGAAACTGAAATTTTCTTTCCGTGCTGGGCCGGACGGGATACCCGCTGCTTTGCTGCGCCGGTGTTCAAAGTGCTTTTATCAAACCGTTAGCAAAAATCTTCAATCTCGCTTCGAACCAGAAAGTTTCATGCGCTGGAAATCGTCATACCTTTTCCCAGTACACAAGAAAGGGAACAAATGCGATGTGAGCAACTATCGTGGAATAACCACTCTCTCCGCTTGTTCGAAAGTTTTCGAAATCATAGTGAACGACACGCTCTTCGCTTGCTGCAAGCAGTACATCTCAACGGACCAGCATGGATTTTTCCCTAAGAGATCGGTCGCGACCAACTTGACAGAATTCACAACAACTTGCATTGAGGCTCTTGATAACGGGCGGCAAGTGGATGCTGTATATATAGATCTCAAAGCTGCTTTTGACCGTGTTGATCATGGTATTCTACTTAGTAAACTGGAGAAGTTGGGCGTTTCCTCTGCGTGCGTGGATTGGTTTAGATCCTACCTGACGGATAGAAAATTGCGTGTGAAAGTCGGATCATCTTTTTCGGATCCTTTCGTTACTCCATCTGGGGTACCACAAGGGAGTAATCTGGGACCATTATTGTTTTCAATATTTGTCAACGATGTGACACTGGTGCTACCACCTGGAAGGAGGCTACTCTATGCTGACGATGCAAAGATATACATTGTCGTCAATAGTCTTGAGGACTGCATTAAACTACAAATGCTTTTTAACCCGTTTAGAGGGTGGTGCGAGCGAAACCATTTGTCACTCAGTATCCATAAATGTCAGACAATAACGTTCAGCAGAAAACGAAAACCTATTATTTACAATTACATGCTGGCTGGGACAGCTCTTGAGCGAGTGCAACAAATCAGGGATCTTGGAGTTATACTTGACGAAGCACTAACCTTCCGTTTCCACTACGATTACGTGATTTCTAAGGCAAACCGACAACTTGGCTTCATAATGAAAATCGCCAAAGGATTTCGTGACCCATACTGCCTGCGATCGCTCTATTGTACGCTTGTACGATCAACACTGGAGTTTGCTGTCACTGTGTGGTGCCCTTATCAAGCCACCTGGATCTCGAGGATCGAATCTGTGCAAAAAAAGTTCGTGCGCTTTGCTTTGCGCAATCTTCCTTGGCGTGATGGCCAACATTTCACTCCATATGAAAACCGCTGTCGGCTGCTTGGGCTGGATACTTTAAATGTTCGACGCCGTGTGGCACAGGTCATGTTCGTAGCGAAAATCCTCAATGGTGCTTTTGACTCTCCAGCAATACTTAGTAAGATGAATTTTTACGCTCCTATGCATCCGCTGAGGAGAAGGGACTTCATTCAGCTTGGTGCTCGAAACAGTCGATATGGTCAGCATGATCCAGTTCGATATATGTCATCCAATTTCAACGCAGTGTTCCACCTCTTTGATTTTAATCTATCGCCAGCAAATCTACAGCGAGTTTTCACAACACACCTTCGAGACACCGTTTGACACAAACGTAGTTTGTTAAGTTCTGTTTTACTGTAGTGATTAATTCTTGTGTATTATGATTATGTATTATGTGTATGCTTGTTAGATTCAGTGATAAGTTTTACCCTTGTAGTCATTGAGACATCAGATGTCAGATGACAATTACTACTAAATAAATAAATAAATAAAAAGATGCTGCGCGTATGCAGTGGCGACATCAGGTTGCTTCAGTCGCTCTAGGTCGTATCGCGGCGGTCGTCGGTACCAAACTTTGTTGATGACGGATAGTTTTGGGCGCAGTTTCACCATCACTAGATAGTGGTCAGAGTCGATGTTAGCGCCACGATATGTCCTCACGTCGATAATGTCGGAGAAGTGCCGTCCATCAATCAGAACGTGGTCGATTTGTGATTCTGTCTGCAGTGGTGATCTGCAGGTGTACCGATACGGGAGGCTGTGTTGGAAGTAGGTGTTGTGCATGGCCATATTCTTGGAGGCGGTGAAATCAATTAGTCGTAGGCCGTTTTCGTTCGTCAGCCGGTGACCGCTGAACTTCCCAATAGTCGGTCTAAACTCCTCCTCTTGGCCAACCTGAGCGTTCAAATCTCCTATGATGATTTTGACGTCGTGGCTTGGGCAGCTGTCGTACTCACGTTCCAGCTGCGCGTAGAATGCGTCCTTATCATCATCAGTGCTTCCGGAGTGTGGCCTATGGACGTTGATTATGCTGAAGTTGAAGAACCGGCCTTTGATCCTCAACCTGCACCACCCGTTCACGCGCCTTTGCATATCGCCCATCACTATGAAAGCTGTTCTCAGCTCGTGTGTGTTGCCGCAGCTCTGGTAGATGGTATGATTACCTCTAAACGTTCGTATCATTGATCCCTTCCAACAAACCTCCTGCAGCGCTACGATGCCGAATCCACGGTCCTTGAGCATATCGGCGAGTATTCGTGTGCTCCCGATGAAGTTGAGAGATTTGCAGTTCCACGAACCGAGTTTCCAATCGCTAGTCCCTTTTCGTCGCAGTGGTCTTCGCCAATGGTTCCTATTCGTACTCTTTTGTTAATTGTTCGTTGCTTATGTTTTTTAAAGGCTGGCTTGCATGGCCTGACACCAAACCCCCTAAATTTTCGGAGAACCATTCCTCCTTATTCCCGGTGGACCATGGTGCACAGTTTCACTTAGAGTCCCTCGCTGGCACTCGGACGATGATTAGCCGCCCCTAACATGGAGAACAGACGCTGTTGTGAGCCGATCCTGACATGGAGAACAGACGCTCAGTAAGATGTGCACCCCCGGAGAGGAGCAAATTCCCCCTTCCCTGTCAGCACACGACCATAGCTCCCACCGGGGTTGGTTACCCGATCTTCCCTTAGGTTGCTCGTATCCCGGCCAGCACCACGGGGAGGTAGGGATAGGAGTTGCTGGGTAAGAGGCTAAGGACCGCGAGATGGGGTCTATTTTATTCCTTCAGGTACGCGAAGTACCAATGGTACGCTTTACCCAAGCATTTGCCGTGCCCAGCTATGTTATTATTTTTATTATTATTTCTCAGACTAAGGCCGGAGTAGCTTGTGCAGTTAATAAAAGTCTCCATTCAACTTGCTCCATGGCTGCATCCCGCCAACCACGTAGTCTGCAGAGGGTCTGCAAATCGTCTTCCACTTGATCAATCCACATTGCTCGCTGCGCACCTTGCCTTTTTGTGTCTGTAGGATTGTTGTCGAGCAAAAAAAATATTGGAGGTCAAGTGTGACTACATGCTGAAGACCCAGATATTTGGAACCTTGGGAAGATTTCGCTTCTGAGACCATGCAAATGAATCTGTAATATTTGAGTCCTATACCGCATTGATCGCTAATTTTGAACCCTCTATCAAGTTCAGTCATCTTGAACGTCAAGCCAAAGATAAATTTTCAGGAATAGATGCTCAAGGTTCTCCTAAACGTTTTCGAGTTCAGCACACGTTATTTATCAGATAAACTAAGTCTTTGGCAATAACATCATCATAGCTATATACCCAATCCGGTTGGGAAAGCACAGTATCGACCAGATCAGCCTAGGCTTTTGCAATATTCTCATAATCGGTATAGACCCAATTCGGTTCAATAAGCATATGATACAAATTTCCATGAACATTAGATGTTCAAGGTCTTTCAAAATGATCTTGAGTTAGGATCAAGGTACATATCAGATCCGCTATGACTAAGAAGGTGTTTGTGTTGAGCAATGACCATTCAAATCAGAGCGAATAACGATTAAATTAATTTTTGGAAATTATTTATTTATTTAGTTATTTCATCTTTGGTTCAAAACCACACAGACTACAGTATCTTAATCCTATTTTTGAAGACAAGCTTACTAACATTATAATCAAGCATATCACATACATCGTTAAACAATCTACAACATCTGTCAAGCGGTTTGTTGTAACCGTAAGCAGTGCGGTGCGTCGGGGTCCAAAGCAATTGGGGATTGCGTAATCGGCGGCTAGGTGCGTGGAAGTTGATTTCCTGGAGCACGCTACTGCAGTCAATGTTATCACGGATCATGTCAAAAATATAAAGTCGTTGTAAATACGTTCGGCGTTTGAAGAGTGTTTGCAAGCCAATGAGCGTACATCTGTGCTCATACGGTGGCAGGTTATCGGGATTGGTCCATGGCAGCTGTCGTAATGCGAATCTGACGAAACGTTTCTGGATGCTTTCTATGCGTGATGCATGAATCGCATAGTAAGGAGCCCATATTTGAACTCCGTACTCAAGAATGCTTCGGACCAATGAGCAGTATATTGTTTTCAAAGCATAAACATCATCGAATTGTGCAGAGTTGCGGCGCAGGAAGCCAAGCATATTGTTGGCTTTAGAGGTTGTCTTTGAGATGTGCTCGTTGAACCGAAGCTTACTGTCCAAGGTAAGGCCAAGATCCTTTATGGAGTTAACTCTCATGAGCGGTAACTGGTCCATCGAATAGTCAAATCTGATTGGTGAGTGAACACGGAAAAAGTAATGATTCTGCATTTGGTGGCGTTGGCTTGCATTCCGTTTATCTGACACCACGATGATAAGCGTACAATGTCGGCTTGAAGTGCACAACAATCTAAAGTTGACTTCACGACTCGGTAAATTTTCAGGTCATCCGCTAAAAGCAGCTTGCACGAGTGTAGCTGATTGCAAACGTCGTTGATAAATAGCGCAAAAATTAAAGGTCCTAGGTGACTCCCTTGTGGAACGCCAGACGGAATCTCGAATTCATCGGAACTGGCGTCACGAACCTTGACGAAGGCTTTTCTTGAAGTCAAGTACGAATGAATCCAGTTGACGATCCACGACGGTAGACCAAGACCGGTTCAGTTTCAAAATAGCAAGATCATGCGGAACTTTATTAAATGCTTTCGAAAAGTCAATATACACAGCATCTACTTGTTGCCGCTTCTCGATGCATCCAATAACACTATTGGTGAAGCTCATCAAATTAGAGATCGTCGAACGTTTTTGCATGAATCCATGCTGGAATTCAGATATAATGGATTTAACGGCTGGATAAAGCTTGTCATGCAACAGTCTTTCTAGTACTTTGGCCAAACAGTTCAGTATCGAAATGGGTCGATAATTTTCCACGCTATGTATGTTGCCGGATTTGAAGATCGGTGTAATTGATGCGTGCTTCCAGGCATCAGGGAACACGCCATCCGCGAGTGATCGGTTGAAAATTGTCAGGGCTGGGACAGCCAGCGAGGCTGCACATTTTTTTTATGAACGACGGTGGAATCTGATCTGGACCAGGTCCCTTCGAAACGTCAACTGCATTAAGAGCGTTAAAAACCGTGTCAAAACTGAGGTTTAGCTGCGGTAGATGGATGTTGAAGCTTCGTAACTCATCTAAATATTGTTGTGGCGGTGAATGGTAGTCTGACTCAAACACACTGTGAAAGAACTCAGCAAACAGATTTGCAGTAGTGTTGTCGGCGGAAGAATTATGATTACCATAGAAGACGTTATTTGGAATACCAGCTGACCTTTTGCGAGTATTCACAAAAGACCAGAACGATGAAGGGTTCTTTTTGAGGTTCCGTTGCATTTGTTCAATATACTCACGGAAACGAACTTCATGCACGCTGTTATACTCAGCTTCCGCAAGTTGAACAGCATACTTATTCTCAGTTGTCCTGGAACGAAAATAACGTTTACGGGCCTTGCGTAGACGGTTCCGTAGTCTGCATAACTTTGGTAGCATAACTTTCACAATAACTTGCTCAAGATCATCGCTGCCTTCAAGAAATACGGCTTTCGAATTCAGCTGGGCTCTCACTGCGATTAGGACACCTCCTCCACGCTGAAATACACTGGTGCGAGTGTTTCTATCGCATCGGTAGATGGTGTAGTTGCTTGACAGTTCGGAGTTCGAGATGTCGGAATAGAGCCATGTTTCTGTGAATACGATGACATCAAAATCACAGGACAGCAGGGAATTGAGTAGAGTGCTTGGCGTGGTAGACGGTGAGCGGAGTGGTAGCGGAATGAGGAAGAATAGATACGACAGTTGGAGAGACTTCACGAACGGAGGTAGCTTTTTTTTTTTTTTTTTTTTTTTTTTTTTTTGTTATCTTTATTATCGAGACTTTCAGCCCGAGGCGGAGGTAGCTTCTAAATGCTGATAACAGGGCCAGTATCCACGTTCTGGGCTGGTTTCCAAAAAGTCTGAGTGCGGGTATTATCGTCAATGAACTCGCGGAATTCGATCCCCTGTGGCCATGACAGAGGATCCATAGCTTTCGATTTCGATGCTAGACTGACTCCTACCTTGAAAGAGATGAATGACAGTGTCGACACTTGTTTGCCTCTCGGTATCAGAGATTTCACAGTAGCTTCGTCCACATTCAAGCAATCCTTGGCAAGTTTCTCGACATCGGCTTCCGATACATCAGGTGAAATTTTCGAAAGATAGATCCAGAACTTGTCAGTTGATCGTGCTACAGAAGCTGATGATACGTTGGCGTTTCACGGTCCGGCACCGCGAAGAATTTTGGTCGGTTGATCAAATGGTGCAGCTTCGTCATCACGGCTTCTTTTCGGCGTATTATTTTTACCGAACCTGAACCGTGGAACAGGAGATAATATCGCAGGTGAAAGCTTGTTGAAACCTCCTTTGATTTCTTGCCTGATCTCAGCGATGAGGCTGTCCTTAATCTCACTCTTTATTTCTTCGACGATTTTTTGATACGTATCCTTCAGTTCAACCGTGGCAGCATTCATAGATGCCAATGCGTTTTTAAATCGAGCACTGCTCATTATGTCGCGACATCCTGTACACATCCAGAAAATAGAAGATGTGCCGCATATTTCCTTGTACAGATCTTCCGAAATGCCTGCGCAATTATAATGAAAAGTTGCTTTGCAGAAACCACCGCAAGAAACTTCTACAGTTGACAAACTGCAAGCGCAACTATGACAAACTTCCAGCGGAGACATCTTACACTTTATGCAACTTGACCAAACAGAGTGAACGATGGAGATGCTCTTAAAAGTTAATGCATGTGCTGGCTAACAGATGGCGCCACTAGTTCAGGGCGATGACAAGACAGCACCGATGACAGGTTGTGGATGTCAGTAGTTACCAACAAAGTTCACACACTACACTGAGCCCAAACCTCCTTCTATTATCGTCTGATTTGAAATCCACGCTGGCAGTAAACAAGCTCACCCATTAATCGGGTGATAAACGGGAGCGAATGCAAAGTCAATGATAATCAAATGAGCATCATCCGAAAACTGGATGATATTGCGTTCGACTGCCGTCTGATTTGTCATCCACTTTTCAGCATACGTATGTCAACAGAAGAAAATCATCCTTTTTCCAGATGACAATTGTTTTGATCGAGCCCTATAACGCAAATCATCCGGTTTACGAATGATTCGTGAAGCAACTAATGTAAAAAACATTCCGTCCTGGACATTTATTGCCAATTTCTATAGCTTTGTCGATCGCGTTTTGTACTGTGTGAAGTGAAGAAAAGAAGCAAAAATAAAGTCTGGTAAGTTTAGGCGGAAAAATAAAATATTTTCTATTGAATACTCTTTATTGTTTCATAGATGAAGTATAGTTAGATTGATGCCTTGATTGTCAGCAGGTTTTTTCATTCATCTGGCTTATCGGAGGGCCAAAAAGTTGCTTGTTTGTCCGGAAGTCAATACGAAATGTTCCACACGTCAATGTATCGCGAACTGCGGATAGGTTTTCAGCGCATCCAACTGAGAATCAGTGTCCTTTTATTTTATACGCTCCGACAGCATGAACCTGAGGAACTGCTTTTCGTTGGCCGGATGTACCAGAACCGTCTTCAACTGAGCGATGCACCAGAACCGACTTCAACTAAATGCAAAAACGCCGAGAATGTGAAATTACGCTGTTGCTGAGGTTTAGTGTTGAAAATGTCCCGTTTTAAATGCGATAGTTTAAACAAAATGTGATAATCCATATAAACTCAAAAAAAAAAAAATAAAAAGATTAATTGATATATTTACCTATGAACGATAGGGATAGCACCTACCATTTATGAATGATTTATAGCAAGTAGTGGAAGTAAAAATAAATGTAAAAATCAATCAAACTGCGTTTCTTTTTATTCCTTTTCTTCATTTAACTTATTTTACAAATATTTTCCTTGATTTGACAACCGGATAATAGCTGCTTTTCATCTGGTATCCATATTTACATTTCCTACTTTTCATATTTATTTCGCACGGAATGTGAATAAAATGTTTTCATTTTTCATGTACATAATCATTCGGATGCCGGATGACACGCATATGGATGCTTGTCATCTGGCATCGAAAAAACCGAATGAGTATCATCCAGCAAGCGTGTGAAGTTCGTTAAAGGGCTTGGGCAATACGCTTGTCAGACTCTTTCGGGTTGATGTTTTGGTTCAGTGTACTATATCTCACCTATGTTGATATTCTTCAGCCAACAAAACGCATGTATTGAATGGCTAGCATGAACACGGCGACGACGATCAAAATATAAACAAGCTGTTAATGTACGGATCTTGATCGGAGATGGCAATTCACGATCGGTAATTGTATGATGACTAGGATATGGGGTGTTTCGGCTTGGATGAATGAGAACAGCAGCAGCGAAAGGAGCATTTATTGATGTTTGGATGGTGGGTGCAGGTGCAAATACTTTTGGTTCGGTGCGCAGCTTGATGATTTGTTTGGTGCAGTAAGCGATAGGCGGTGGTGGGTTTTAGCTTGATCGACAGATGATGCAGGGGGAGAGCGGCGAGGTGGGAATATTGGCAATGGCGCGGGTTTGAGCAGATTCTTCCACACTCGAGCCGACTCGGAAATATATTGATTTCACAATCCTACCTGATGACCATTGTCGTACTTAATGAAGCGGCGATTGGAGGGCGGTTTATATGCAGGCGTATCGGTGAGCAGAGGATTTTGGAAGCGATCGAAGGCGATGAATCAATGATTTAAAACAGCACAGAATGTAAACACAGTGAGCTTATCGGGCAGTGTTGCCATGAATGCCATGCATTTTTGACAATGATTACCGATTATCATTAACCCTTATGCGGCCGACGGGGTACCCGTGTTCCTTTTTCAAATTCAAATGGTGATATTTCAATGAATTTTTATAGCTGAAAGCTGAAACTCGGTGACATCTAAGAACTCCATAAAATGCAGCATCTGTGAGAAAATCACGTTGATACAGTGAGGAGGGACGTGGGGAGGGGCATCTGATTTTTTTACCACGTGGATGGCCGACAGGGTACCCGTGTTCCCATAAATTGATATTTTCATAACTTTAACAATTTTCAACCGATTTAGATAATTTTGACAGTTTTGGAAACAGAAACTCATATACTTTTTGCCCATTGTCAAGGTTTACAGCTTTTGTCCATGGTTATACAAGAAATCTTTGAAGTAAGGCTTAAGAGTCTACACACGTAACCGAAGGACTATCAACCAGTTTCAAATATATTACATGCTCATTGCGCTTCTTAGAATAGTCGGTGTTCACAGTATATATTCTGGGTCTCCAAAAACCCCTGGAGTAAGGCCTAATTCATCCAAAAAATCCCTGGAATAAGATCTTATGGTCTGCTAACGTAACCAAAGGTCTGTCGTGTAAATTCAAAACCGGTACATGCTAGTTAAGGTGCTTAGCATATAATGCTTTCAAAGTATATGTTCCGGGTCATCCAATGACCTTTTCTCAAAACATGTTCGTATTCCAAGTAGTTCTTGTTGCTGTCATTGATTCCAGGTGGTCTACGAACTCCATGCAGTCAAGGTCTTCGGATCAATCTCCGTAACGGAGGCAGTTATTGAAGAATAAACAAGTTGTGTGACCCCTTCTTGGTATTTGTTTGTATTCCAAGTAATTCTTGTTGTTGTCATTGGTTCCAGGTAGTCTACAAACTCCATAAATTCAAGGTCTGTGGATCAACCTCCGCAATGGAGGCAGTCAATGAAGAATAAACAAGTTGTGTGACCCCTTCTTGATATATATCTGTTTTTAATGTAGTTCTTGTTCTTGTCGTGAGTTCCAGGTAGTATACGAACTCCATACGAAGTCAAGGTCTTCGGATCAATCTCCGTGATGGAGGCAGTTATCGGAGAATAAACAAGTTGCATGACCCCTTCTTGGTATATGTTTGTATTCCAAGTAGTTCCTGTTGTTGTCGTGAGTTCCAGGTAGTCTACGAACTCCACACAGTCAAGGTCTTCGAATCAATCTCCGTAATGGAGGCAGTTATCGAAGAATAAACAAGTTGTGTGACCCCTTCTTGGCATATGTTTGTATTCCAAGTAGTTCTGGTTGTTGTCGTGGGCTCTAGGTAGTCTACGAACTGCATAGATTCAAGGTCGATGGATCAACCTCCGTAATGGAGGCAGTTATTGAAGAATAAACATGTTGTGTGACCCCTTCTTGGTATATGTTTGTTTTTCATGTAGTTCTTGTTGTTGTCGTGAGTTCCAGGTAGTCTACTCCATACAGTCAAGGTCTTCGGATCAATCTCCGTAATGGAGGCGTTTATCGAAGAATAAACAAGTTGCGTGACCCCTTCTTGGTATATGTTTGTATTACATGTAGTTCTTGTTGTTGTCGTGAGTTCCAGGTAGTCTACAAACTCCATACAGTCAAGATTATCGGATCAATCTCCGTAATGGAGGCAGTTATCGAAGAATAAACAAGTTGCGTGACCCCTTCTTGGTATATGTGTGTATTCCAAGTAGTTCTTGTTGTTGTCGAGGACTCCAGGTAGCCTACGAACTCCATAGAGTCAAGGTCTGGGGATCAACCTCGGTAACGGAGGCAGCGTTTGAAGAATAAACAAGTTTTGTGACCCCTTCTTAATATATGTTTGTATTCCAAGTAGTTCTTGTTGTTGTCGTTGGCTCCAAGTAGTCTACGAACTTCATAGATTCAAGGTCGGTGGATCAACCTCCGTAATGGAGGCAGTTATTGAACAATAAACATGTTGCGTGACCCCTTTTTGGTATATGTTTGTATTTCATGTAGTTCTTGTTGTTGTCGTGAGTTCCAGGTAGTCTACGAACTCCATACAGTCAAGATCTTCGGATCTATCTCCGTAATGGAGGCAGTTATCGAAGAACAAACATGTTGCGTGATCCCTTCTTTTTTTTCCTGTTCGGGTGTGCCACTGCGACCAGTTATTAGATCTATTGTAGCGTTACCCGTATCCTTAGTGTTTAAGTGCATGTCGAATTACTCCATTACTATTGATAAGTGATCCCTTCTTGGTATATGTGTGTATTCCAATTAGTTCTTGTTGTTGTCGAGGACTCCAGGTAGTCTACGAACTCCATAGAGTCAAGGTATGGGGTTCGACCTTGGTAACGGAAGCAGTTATTGAAGAATAAACAAGTTGTGTGACGCCTTCATGATATTTGTTTGTTTTCTAAGTAGTTCTTGTTGTCATTGGTTCCAGGTAGTCTACGAACTCCATATAGTCAAGGTCTGTGGATCAATCTTCGTAATTGAGGGAGTTATTGAAGAATAAACAAGTTTTGTGACCCCTTCTTGGTATATGTTTGTATTCCAAGTAGTTCTTGTTGTCGTGGGCTCCAGGTAGTCTACGAACTCCATAGATTTAAGGTCTGTGGATCAACCTCCGTAATGGAGGCAGTTATTGAATAATAGAGTTGTGTGACCCCTTCTTGGTATATGTTTGTATTCCATGTAGTTTTTGTTGTTGTCGTGAGTTCCAGGTAGTCTACGAACTCCATAGAGTCAAGGTCTTCGGATCAATCTCCGTAATGGATGCAGTTATCGAAGAATAAACAAGTTTTGTGACCCCATCTTGGCATATGTTTGTATTCCAAGTAGTTCTTGTTGTTGTCCTGAGCTCCAGGTAGTCTATGAAATAGAGTCAAGGTCGATGGATCAACCTCCTTAATGGAGGCAGTTATTTGAAAATAAACAAGTTGTGAGACCCCTTCTTGTATATATGTTTGTATTTTAAGTAGTTGTTTTCATTGTCGTGGGCTCTGTAATGAAGGCAAGGCAAAATACGTGAATGGAATCCGTATTTTTTTGTCAAAGAGACTTACGAACTTATTAACAGGTACTCATAAATGATTCATAATAAGCTACAGGCAGTGAAAGTTTTTTCATGAAAATCTCTATTGTTTGCTGCAAATTGAGACGAAAACGTAATAAAATCGGGTTAGGCAAAATCAGGAGTAGACAAAATCTGGGAGTGACAAAATCGGGTCAACCTCATCTGAGTGAATGTACGCATTCCTAGTACAGTAGCCGTTCGATAACTGCAAAATATTTACTTTTCAGTTATCGAATGCCGTTCGATAACTGCAACGCACTCTAGACGTCAAACGGTTGTCAATCGACGTCAGATGTAATAAAAGTGCATCTAAATGTGCAGCGCAATGCAGCTGTCATTGAGTCTGACATCGGTTTGAAGTTTAGCGGTCCGATAACTGTAAAACTGTTGAAACTATCGAATTGCAGTTAAAAGCATTGCAGTTAAATGGCTTGCAGTTATCGAACGTCTGCTGTAGTTTTTGTTTTTGCCATGGTACTAGGTAGTCTATTAACTCCATATAGGAATGATCTGCAGATCAACCCACGAACGGAATGCTATTGGTATATGTTTGCATTTCAAGTACTTCAAGTTGTTGTCATTAGCTCTGGGTGGTTATTGAAGAATAAACAAGATGTGAAACCTCATCATCTCCAAGTAGTTATTTTTGTCGTGTTGTTGTTGGTTCCAGGTAGTATATAAACTTCATTCATATCACTAATATGAAGTTGTCTATTCTTTGGAAATGCAAAATGTAAATAAATTGGAACGATGCAACTTCACGCCTCACGGTATCCAAGTTTCAAAGTGCTCGCGTTTTCGGGGGCACACCAATCGATACGGAGGCGGCGCAAGGAGTGACCTTAAAGACCCTCTAGATATTCGTGAAAGCATAGAAGTCTTACTCCATAAATTTCAAGGATGACCATCAGCATATGCCATGAACGCATTTTATTCATGGACCCCAAAGGCATGTACCAAATTTAAAACAGGGTGATATATCTCTGGTGTGGATCCTAATGCCTTACTTCAGGGTTTTCTTGGATGACCATGAACATTTGAAATAAGTGCATTATATTCTACGTACCATAAAATGCATGTATAACTATTCAAATAGGCCGAAAGAACTCTGGTTACGTGTGAAGATCCTGAGGATTGTTCAAGTATTCTCTTGGATAGCCATGAACATATGTAATGAAAGCGGTATATTCTATGTACCACAGATATCTGGTTACGTGTGAAGATCCTGAGGCCTATTCTAGCATTTGCTTGGAAGATCATAAACATATGCTATGGACGTATTCTATTCTATGTACCACAAAGGGCATGTAACACTTTTGAAAAAATCTGAAAGATCTTTGGTTACGCGTGTAGATCTTAAGGCCTTTTCCAGGGTTTTCTTGGATGACCATGAACATATGCAATAAATGCGTTCTATTCTATGTACCACAAAGGGCATGCACCACTTTTGAAACAATCTAAAAGATCTCTGGTTACGCGTGTAGACCTGAAGGCCTTTTCCAGGATTTTCTTGGATGACCATGAACATATGCAATGAAGGCACCAGAGGACTTATCGGAGAGATTTCTTCAATAGCGCAGAACATATGTAGTGATCACATTTGATTTCAAGATGCGCAAAGAGCATGTACCACTTTTGAGACAAGTTCATAGACCCATGGTTACGAGTGTAGACCTTAAGGCCTTACTCCATAGATTTCTTGGATGACTCGGTACATATACTGTTATCGCATTCTATGCTAAGTACCACAAAGAGCATGTACCGTATTTGAATTTGCATAATAGGCCTTTGGTTACACGAGTAGATCTTTAGGCTTTACTCCAGAGATTTCTCGGATGACTAAGACCTCATTTCAGGGATTTTTGTATTACCCGAAGCATATACTGTGAACACCTTCAGTTCTAAGAAGCGCAAAGAGCTTGTAGCATATTTGAAACTGATTGAATGGCCTTTGGTTACGCGTGTAGTTTCTTAAGCTTTACTTCAAAGATTTCTTGTATAACCATGGGCATAAGCTGTAAACCTTGACAATGGGCAAAAAGTATATGAGTTTCTGTTTCCAAAACTGTCAAAATTATCCAAATCGGTTGAAAATTGTTGAAGTTATGAGAATATCAATTTATGGGAACACGGGTACCCTGTCGGCCATCCACGTGTGTTTTTTTTGTTGGCCGCATAAGGGTTAATGAATGAAATGTTTTTTTTTCTTTTTTTTTCCTAAGGGGAGGAGGAATCTGCTCAACAGACATCCTAAGTTGTCCAGGAAGCGCGGGCTTAGGGACCACCTCCAACAGCAAACGAGAAGGCAGGACTAAATCCCCAACCCGCTAAACCGTTTTCATTGCCGCCAAGCCCATCGTCCCTTCGGTACAACCAGAAAGTAATGCTTCAAAGGGGGGCCAGTGCACAACGCACCCTCGAGGTTAGCTGCGTGTCCTTGCAGCATCGAACATCGTGACTCGCTTTTTAGAAGAACACCATGGTATCGTGCCAGCGCATTGCCGGCTTTTCAGGTGGCCTTACCACGCCCTATGTCCTCGGAAGGTGGGAAGGGTCGACTTCGCGCCTGCTTCCCTCTGCACGACTGATATCAAGAATGATGATGCCGCGTGCACCCCAAATTGACCTCTCTGCGATAGGGTCTGTTCGCCAACACACAGAGGGACTTGCCGACGCCTACGCCTACCCCAGCCTTGACGAGGACCCCTTTCCGTCCTCGGGCTCGGAACCCGCCCGGTTGTCCGACGCCGCGAAAGCGACGATACCATGTTGTTCTTCGCGCGGCCACTTGTTCAATAAAAGGATCGAGTTCGATCACAGGGCATAACCACCGGTATGCGTTGCGTTGCGTTGCGTTGCGTTGTAACAGAGTATTTCGTAGATTGCATACTGATAGCTGTCATGTATTTTCTTTAACTTTATTACCCCAACTGCTTATGGATTACTATTTGGGATTTAATAGCAACCCAATTGGGGGTCAAAAATGATAAAGCATGAAAGCTACCATTGCCGGCCACGCCCATCTTCTCTGTTACTAAGGAAGGGAAGGAAATGATGATATGACATCTACTGAACGAGAGGCCAGCGACTCACCGACGCCCTCATAGATGTCAAGGAGTTGGATGGTTGGTAGGGAATATAGTTTAGGAATATCATCATAAGCAAATGATATAATGCGTTTAAACAGACGTTTGGAGTGACCATGCTAAGAAATTTTTGTCACTCCATTGTTAATTGTCCTGGGATGGGGCGAAGCTATTAAACTTGCCCTGGCTACCCAAGTAGGACACATGTCCCACATAGATTATTGCAACGGATATGCGACTAGATTTGGTCACTATCAAGTTGCTGCAACCATTTTAGTCTGACTTGTGCTGCTCGGGTAATTAGCCTAGGTTTAAGCGCCATTGTTCGCTCTCTGAAACGAGAAAGAATATAAAATATATTAATTTTCCCTTCCCCTTATGCGATCCCAACCCAACAAACAACGACAAGCTACAAATAAGCATCTAAGTCGAATTATTGTTTATTTGTAATCTTGATAGCTGAATAAAATGGATGCTGAATAATTCGCTAGACAGATTTCATCTCAGCATTTGGTCCAACTAATATTCGACTTGGCCTATTTATTTGTTTACCACCTTTATTTGAGGTCGAACTAACGCTTTAGTTTTATCACATTTCACACATTGGGGAAGTTCATCAATGTGCTGAACTAATGATTTTAAAAATTCTCTGTTCAACTATGATGTGATGCTCTAAAAGGGTGGTCGAATTGAGTTTGAATAGTAGATTAATAAGCAAGCATTAGACGTCCTTCTTAACCGTTGTCCTTCTTAACCATTGGATTTCACCTTTACCGGATCTATCAGTGGGAGTGGGAGGACAGTGGGAGAAAACATGATAATAGTTAATGCTTTTTCCGTTTGAAAAAAAATCGTGATGGCTTGAATTGATGATATTTGGATAGGAAAATAATAATTCATTTTCAAGACATTGTTGGATTCATTGACAAGAACACTCAGGCTTTTTATATTCGTGGGGCAATGCATAATTGTTTCGTGATACATAATTAATCCTGATCTAGGATAAAGCTGTTGGAGATTATAACGAACAAAATTGCTGGTGCAATGAAGAAAATTCATGCAGTGTTTGTAAAGCCGACCATATTGCATGCCTGTTACAGATTTCCTATATACTAGTTGTTGTTTATATGTAAATAAATGTCGATATGTGTAGTTATTTACTCGCTGCATGTGTGGTATTGATGGCAGAATAATATCGCGACCGGTTTTTCAGAGTATCCCAGAAAGGTCAAACATAAATTAATTAAATTTTCATAAACCCCATCATTGGAGACGAATTTTATTTGATCGTTTTGACATTATTTTCTTATATTTTTTCCCCGTGTTGAATGGTTATGACTGGCTGCACAATGGTTGAAATAAAAATCTTGTACAGTTATTAACAAACTATAGTTTGACAGATTGACTCGCTGATTAAGAGTCCAATTATGATTCATATTCAGCCATACGATTATTTATGTTTTGCATTGAGTAAGCCATAACTAACAAATCAAGGATGGCGCGGATGGCAACGTTACCGGCAGATGAGCAAATGTCAGCAGTTCGAGACCCGATTTAGGAAAATTTTAAATATGATTATATGAAAATAGCAATTGCAATACTTAATGGAGATCTTGATCATGGTACTCTCAATGCGTTATTATTTTCGAAGAATTTACATGTAGCTGAATTAAGGCTAAGTAAAATGCTTAATAAAGGTTTAATGATTCAGGTAATAAAGTTGTTTTTCAAAATGAGATGTTGTAGCTCTATAACTTCTCCAAAATTGTGTGAACAAAGCCTGAACAGAAGTTGCGATAAGAAATAGTACAGACATAATTCAACACAGTGCTGCACAGAATCATCACACTGATGTTAGTTAAACTAGTGAATGTTTGTTGGGAATTGAAATTATGTACTCATATTAATATATGCCCTTAGTAATAAGCGAAAACCAATATGTAACTTTACAATCACAGAAAATTTTATCGAGAAAATAGAAATATTGAGGAAAGCCAATAACAGTCTGTACTTTGGTTGAATCAAATTTAGTTGTATTCGGAAATTACTCCATCGAAACATCGGATCAACCTATTGCTTCAAACGGGAATGATTCAAAGATGTTTTTCACCATAAACTACGAAACATTCGCCATCGACCAGAATATTGCATTGATACTTCGGCGGTACACTAGTCGAAGAAAACTGACGAAAAACTACGCAGAAGAAACTTTAATCAATCCCTCGTCAGATTCTGCAACTAGTATGGTGATAGGTAACGATGATAACGGCGACCTGCAGGATCTTTGTACCGCATGCGATGCTAAGGACTCCCTACAAACTTCTTTATTTCTAGTAAAAACCATTCGGTTAAATTCACTAAAATGTTAAAAATAAAACTAAAATGAAGGACACGCCAAGTTTAAATGAAATCACAGAATCGTGATTCAAAATGTGTTTCAATAAAAGCAAAAAACTACATTACAGTGATTACAGGTATAGAAGAATGATTATTCATTACGCTTTTGTCATACATTCTTAAACTTTTTTCTTCTTTTATATTTTTAGACAATTGAGGGCTTTTCAATAGTTTTACCGGATTTTTTCAAAGGCTTCCATAATCTTCAACGATTATATTTATGGAATGGCTGAATTTCACAATACGTGAATCATCATCAACATATTTGTCAAGAATGTGTTGTAATGTTCAATGATGAAAATATCTGAATATGCAAAGATTAGGACAAACAATGCTTAATTCATACAATTTCCAGTAAGGGGCCATTCATAAAATATATCACGTCTATAAAGAAATATAACTGGGACAAGAACTGTGACGACCCGTCAAAAAAGTATATAAAATTCAATACAAAATAATAGGAAAGGAGATGAAATTCCAATGTTTGCGTGAGGTATGCGTTTTCTCTGACATATCAAAAATTTAAACCTAATTCAATAGTTATGATTTATTATCTCGTCTTGTCGTGTCTTAGCACATGCACAGCCAGTATTTGTTCCATTCTTAGAAAGTTTTTCGATCAAACTAAAAGTTAAAAAATATACGCATTTGAAAGTGCCCCATTTCTAAATGATCTGGTCTTTAATGCAAAAAATGTGATTGATCTAAATTGTAACACAATTATAAGAACATAAGCATTGAATACCTATTTTGAAGTCAGGGAATAGAATTTGCACGATGAATTAGAATTATACAACGAATCCAAGTTGTGTAAATATAATGCCCCTATAATATAAATATTTTTGTCAATACTATGTTTTTCCTGTCCCTTATTAGATTCCGCGTTCTTTCCACGAAAATCTTAATTCAAAATTTATACACCCACATTTTCTATCATCATTCCAAAGTACAGTGGACATGCTGGACACTACAATGACTTGAAGTCAATTGAGTAGAAAACAATAGGATTTTGTGATTTTTTTAAAATGAAAATAAGGATGAAAAAATCTCGTTTTAAAAGTATGCGGTGAAACGGACATAATGTGTGGGTAAAACGGACATGTTAAGAAATTAAGCTTAAAACAGTGAATTTGGTTGATAAATTGTATGCATAGGCTAAGTATCTCTAAAATGAGTCTCTGGAAATAAAAATGTTGGAAATGTGGAAATAAGAAATGGAAATAAAAAATAATAATTAATATATTGGTAACTTACAATGATTTTACTAAAAACAGCATGTAACATCAATAAAAATCACTTTAAAATGCCATTTGTCTGAACAAAACTCGGAAATTCGAATTTCCTAATGAATGCTTGGTCTTTCGGAGGTAAACAGTACAAACTTTTCAAAATATAATTTCGTTGAAAAAAGTGTATGTACTTCATATGGTCCATATTACCCACACCAGAACGTGTCCGTTTACCCCACCATGATCCAATTTCTTAGAAAAATCCTAAAAAAATCGAATTTTGAGATAAATCATCGATTCAACCCATACATAATCTTTGGATAGACTAAGTTTGAGATCCTCGAGGATCTTGCCGAATAGTTTTGCCGATTTCTGTTTTAAAAGCTTAAATACTGCACAACAAAAATTACATCGCCATGGAATATCATCCATAGTTTACATTAAATCTTTAATAAACAGAATAGTTTTCATTATTTGAATGTAGTTAAACATGTCACACTCATAATTTGGAACATGCAATAAGATCCACTTAAAGGAGTGCCAATTTTGAAACTATTTAGCACAAACTGGACCTCTGTCCGTTTTACCCACCCTGTCCATTTTACCTCAACCTCCCCTATGTATAAAAATAATAGATCCCATCTTGATTAACATGCGTTTGGACACCAACGTTTTGTTGATGAAAAACTCCAATTCATGTACGCTTTCAGACTTCCGTTGGGCTCGGCAAGTTCTTGATGAGTGCGATCGATTCGAAATCCAGTCCTGCCCGTCGTACAGCAACTATTGAAGTTCCGCACAATGTAATTTTTCATGTAGCAGCTTCAGAAATGCTTCAAATGCTGGTGAAATTGGTCCAAAATCATTAGCTGCAGCCTATGTTTTTTCTTGAGATGAAGAAACACTTAATGATCTTCGGATACCGATTTTATAATTTTGAACCGGTGTTACTTTAAACACAAAAATTCACAGGGCATAACCACCGGTATGACCCATGAAGCCGACTACGAACCCTCGGACCACCTCTTGTTTGCGCCTGAACTAGCCATCCTTGAATCCACGTGCCACCTTCTGTGTAGCTCCGAGACGAATTGGACGATAGCCGATAAAAACGGCGTTCCAGCCAACTTCATCTTTACACATCCTCCGAACTAGGTTGTCCGGGGTAGTGTTCAGACCACATGTGACAAGCATGTGGTCACGCATTAATCAGGAACAAATCAAACAATTGGGAGGGTTCGTGCAGCATTATGCTTTATGTCCCTCCAATCCGCAGCGTTGACAGAGCTTGCTTCTGTCAGGGCCTTTGCAGTCCCATTGCTTGTGCCCCGGTTCCAGGCACTTGAAGCAAACTTCGGGTTGCTCGTATATGCCCACAGGGCACACCAACCATCCCACCTTGACGCTCCCTAACTTGACTACCTTGGAGGCATCCGCTGCAGATAGCCGAACCAATGCTACCTGTGTCCCTGCCGGACCTTTCCGTAGCCGAACGGCTGCAGTGGGCGTCTCCACTTCACACTGTCGCCGCAGTGCCGTGACGAGCTCTTCGACTTCGGTGATCTCGTCCAGGTCTTTAACCCTTAGATTCACCTCCGTCGTGAGTGCCCTCACCTTGACCGTCTCGCCTAGGACTTCCTCCGCCAACTTCTTGTAGGCGGCGCCCTTTTGCGAGACGCCCCGCTTCAGCTCGAGGATAATCTCGCCCATCCGGGTACGTCTTATTCGACGTACGTCGGCGCCGAGTTCACCGAGCTTGACGTCACTTCTCATCGCCTTCAAGACGTCCGAGTACTTAGCCTCGTCCGTCTTGATGACTAGGGCATCGCCCCAGGAGCGATTGGCGCCTACCCTAGACTTCTTGCTACCCTCATTCGCCTGGGCCTTCTTTTCGACTTTTGACGTCTTCGGTTTCCTCTTGTTCTTGACCAGGGTCCAGGAGGCGTCATCCCCCCCTATTTCCCTGGTCTGGGGCGGCTGAGAGTTCTCGGCCTGCCGTAACCCCTTACCACCGTCTTTCCTGGGTGGACGGACCTTTCCAGGTCCTTCCTCCCCCGGTTTGGGAGGTACCTGGCCGGGGTGCAGCTTCCCAGCCCCATTACTCTTGTTCGGGGTAGTAACCCTCCGCGTTTTGGAGCGGCCCCCAGGGAGCTCATCCCCTGGAGACTGTCTTCCCCGTTTTTGTGTCTGCTCCGTTGGAGCAGACACAAAATGAAATGTTTGGAGTATGATAAACGATTACCAATCGTGATTAAATGCTGACACAGTTTTAATCCAAATGAGTTCAAATTTTAGGAGGACACTCAGAACATGATACAGAATCAAATGAGCGTTGTGGAGCAAAATCGATTTTTCGAATTTTCCCTTAAGGAAGGGTATTAGGGGGTAGGACTTATGATTGAATCATATTTTTGTATGATTATAAATAATTGGCACCCATCAATTCATGCTGTTGTTGGTACACTGTTCAGTAGCAGTGCCTTTAAGGCTCCCCCAGACCTAAGCGATAACATCGCCGCGACGGCGACAACTAGTCGCCGCGATTCTATTGTTGGGTCGCTGCAGGCAATGTTCTATTTACGCTTCCTTACTAACGGCGACAGAATCTTCATACGGGAGCATGGCGGAAGGAAGGTCCGTGAGGTTTATACCATCACCATCCCAAATATTGCCCTCCACTCGCTTTCAAATCCCCCACTTCTATAAAACATTCTTCATGCCTGCCATAGGAACTATCAAATCTGTACTATCGCCTCTATTTGTATCATAGACATTAGGGTGGCTCAAATTAGGATGGAAAATTTTTTTTTTAATTTTTTTGATGGGCCAAATGGTTTGTTTCTACAAATCAAAAACCCAGATTAATCCACCTAGCGATGATGGTGCCTTTCTCGTTCGTTCAAAAGGTTTGGGAAAATCTAAAATAACACCAATATGCGGATTGGTCTTATTTTTCATATTTATTTATATGCATAAAAAAACTCTCGCCAAACGCAATTTGTGGCAAACAAATCGGATGAGCATAAGAGTAAAAAATGGCATTTTATTTTGTAGTTTTAAAATTAGTATTTTCGCTTCTATATTCGTTTCTATAGGAAACAATGGGACAAGATTCTGCGTCGAATGCAATCTGTTGCGAGCGACCTGAGAAGCACACATATTGCACATCAATCACAGTAACTTATATATGATCGGATTCAGTCACAATATGGTTACTGCGAATCTATGACAAAAGGTCGAAAGACAAAAAGTCGAAAGGACAAAAGGTCGAAAGGACAAAAGGTCGAAAAGACAAAACGTCGAAAGGGACAAATGCCGAAAAGAACAAAATGTCTAAAGGGACAAAAGGTAGATAAAGAACGAGTTGGGTGTATTCTAAAGGAATGTGTTAAATGCATTTATTTTCATGCAGAAATACCACACTCATCTCATCAATCAAAGTTGAAGAATGAGCAATTTTCAAAGAAGGAGTAATTACTATGAACCAATATTATGAATACCTAGATAGTTCTGTTATAAATAAAAAACCCTGATTAATCCACCTAGCGGTAATAGTGCCTTTCTCGTGCATTATAAAAATAGTATTTCAGACCGCATCGTGCTTTCGTGCTGTGCGGTTCTTTCTCTCTTTGCGGAAGGAAGTTTTTAATACTACCCGAAGCTATTTTAATTTCAACGGTGCTTCTTAGCGCTATTTGTACTCACTGATCCCGTTACGATCTTTGCAAGGACCCGTGCCTTCGTTTTACGTTGGACCCGTTTGCGGAAGTAAAATTCCGACAAGCGGTGGTAATCCGGTGGTAATCCGATGGACACCGTTCTGGGAAAAACCTCTTAGAAGGTTACGTCTCCACGCTCAGCAATGAGTATTAATAAAAACAAGAGGGAGAGTCTTTGAATTCTCCACTTCCTTCTAAGAAACAAGGTTTCAAGACCGTCCTGCCAAAGCGCGGAAAAAATAGAAGGAAGCTGGAGAATTCAGATATTCCTTCAAACTCTAATGTCGGAAATAATTTTTCTCCTATCGAACTGAGCAATCAGTTCGATTTGATTAATGATGATATTGAGCAAATCGAAACTAGCCCAGGTGATTCGATTCATGCGAAAAAGCAAAGGATTCCGCCGATTGTGGTATCTGTTGCCGAGTTTTCTGGCTTTAGGAATGAGATTTTGAGTAACCTTCAGGGGATCAAGGTTTCATTCCAGATTGCTAGGAAGGGTGACTGCCGCGTTTTGCCGGGATCCTTTGACGATCGCAAACGTCTTCTTCAGTATTTAACTGAGAAGCGCCATAAATTCTTCACATACGACGACAAAACTGAGCGATTGTTCAAAGTCGTCTTGAAGGTCTCCCAGTGATGACAAATCACTGGATGAGATTAAAATGAAATTTCTCAATTACTTGGATTTTCACCAGTCCAAGTAATTAAGATGAAAAGAAATCCCATTCTGGTACTTCCCAGAGGGCATTTCTCAAGAATTTTATTTAGTTCATTTTAACAAAAGTGAACTAAATAATATGAAAAGTTTGGAAAAGGCCTGTATTATGTCTCATGTCCGTGTTACATGGGAACATTTCCGCAGGCCTGGGGAAATTTCCAAAACCCCACCCAGTGCCGTAAGTGCCAAAAGTGGGGTCATGGAACCAAACATTGTCACATGGATGCTAAATGCATGATTTGTGGTGGAACCTCTCACGCCAAGGACGCATGTCCTGTGAGAGAAGATTCCAATAAATTTAAATGTGCAAATTGTGGGGGCAATCATAAATCCAATTTCTGGGAATGCCCTTCACGCAAAAAAGTTTTGAAGTCCCGTGCAAAATTGATGACGGAAAATTCCAATCGGATCCCAGATTCGACGGGTAGAAATTTTTCAAACGCTCAAATTTCGAAACCGGTTACCGGTCGAGCAATTCATACCCACCACAATTCACAAACAAATTTTGCCGCTCGTCAACGGGTAGCAAGCATTTCAGTAAATTCCACATTTTCGAATGTACCTATGTATGCAAACATCGCCGCTGGTAGACAAAATTTCTCTTCTCAAAATGAGGTTTATACCCATGTCCCAACGGAAAATAATGGTCATGTTGCCGATTCAGGTAGCATGACTGCTTCCGATTTTGATTTTTAACTGAACAATTGCATCACATGATTGATGCAATGTTCAAAGCAAATACCATTCCTGAAGCTGTTCAGGTTGGTATAAAGTACACACAAAAATTGTTATCGGACTCCGTTTCAATGGATCCAAATAATTGTGTGAAAGTTCTAAATTGGAATGCCCGCTCTCTAAAGGGTAAGGAAGATGAATTATTCAACTTCCTTTCAGTTCATAATGTGCATATTGCCATTATAACTGAAACGTATTTAAAACCAGGACTCTCCATTAAAAGAGATCCAAACTATTTTATCTACAGAAATGATCGTCTTGACAGCGCCTGTGGTGGGGTCGCCATTGTCATTAATAGACGTATCAAACATAAATTATATTCTTCGTTTGAAACCTTGGGAGTTTCTGTTGAAACAAATTTTGGACAATTTTCCTTCATTGCAGCCTACTTACCTTTTCAATGCAATGGGCAGCAAAAGAATTTGTTGAAAGCTGATCTTCAAATTCTGACTCGCAACAAATCAAAATTCTTTGTAATTGGTGACTTCAATGCCAAACACCGTTCATGGAATAATGCTCAAAGCAATTCCAATGGTAAAATTTTATTTGAAGATTGTTCTGCGGGATATTATACTATTCAATATCCCAATGGACCAACTTGTTTTTCTTCCAGTCGAAATCCTTCTACAATTGATTTAGTTTTAACGGATTCAAGTCAGCTGTGTGGCCAATTGGTAACTCATGCTGACTTTGACTCTGATCATCTTCCTGTCCAATCAGCTCTACTTTTAATTATCATAGAGCTGATTGGGATTTATATAAAACGTATATCGATAGGAATTTTGATGTTGATATTTCTCTCGATACCAAAAGTGATATTGATAATGCTCTCGTATCTTTGACAAATTTAATTGTCGAAGCCAGAGGCATTGCAATTCCTAAATGTGAAATTAAATTCAACTCCATTATTATTGACGACGATCTTCAGCTACTGATCCGTCTTAAAAATGTGAGAAGAAGGCAATACCAAAGAACTCGCGATCCCGCGTTGAAAGTTATTTGGCGAGATTTGCAAAATGAAATTTAAAAACGTTTCGCTATTCTGAGAAATACCAACTTTGAGAATAATGTCTCGAAGTTGGATCCCAGTTCGAAACCCTTTTGGAAATTAACAAAAATTCTTAAAAACCCTCAAAAGCCAATTCCAGCGCTTAAAGAGGGAAATAAAATTTTATTAACAAATGGCGAAAAGGCTCAAAAACTTGCTCAGCAGTTCGAGAGTGCCCATAATTTTAGTCTAGGTCTCACTAGTCCAATTGAGGATCAGGTTACACGGAGCTTCGAAGACATTCTCAATCAAGAGAATGTTTTTGACCCTTCGTTGGGAACTAATTTGGATGAAGTGAGATCTATTACTAGAAAATTTAAAAATATGAAAGCCCCTGGTGATGATGGTATTTTCTACATACTTATCTTCCTGAGAGCTCTTTATCCTTTTTGGTTAATTTATTTAACAAATGTTTTCAATTGGCATACTTTCCAGATAAATGGAAAAACGCCAAAGTTGTTCCAATTTTGAAGCCGGACAAAAATCCAGCTGAGGCTTCTAGTTATCGCCCAATCAGTTTGCTTTCTTCAATAAGCAAACTGTTTGAAAATATTATTTTAAATAGAATGATGGTTCATATTAATGACAATTCTATTTTTGCTGATGAGCAATTTGGTTTTCGCCATGGGCATTCAACCACTCATCAGTTATTAAGAGTTACGAACTTAATTCGGCTCAACAAATCTGAAGGATATTCGACTGAGTTGCTCTTCTTGATATAGAGAAAGCATTTGACAGTGTTTGGCATGAAGGTTTGATTGTAAAATTGATGAATTTTAATTTTCCTCTGTACATCATTAAACTGATCCAAAATTATTTATCAGATTGCTCACTGCAGGTAAACTATCAGAATACTAAATCTGATAGATTAACTGTAAGGGCTGGTGCCCCCAAGGCAGCATACTGGGGCCCATATTGTATAACATTTTTACTTCTGACTTACCTGATTTACCACCAGGGTGTCAAAAATCTTTGTTTGCAGATGACACGGGCCTTTCAGCCAAAGGGCGAAGCCTTCGTGTCATTTGTAGTAGATTGCAAAAAAGTTTGGATATTTTCTCCACTTACTTGCAAAAATGGAAAATTTCCCCGAATGCTTCCAAAACTCAGCTTATAATTTTCCCACATAAGCCGAGAGCTTCTTATTTGAAACCTTCTAGCAGACATATTGTCACTATGAATGGGGTTCCAATTAATTGGTCTAGCGAAGCTAAATATTTAGGACTTCTGCTAGATCAAAAATTAACACATTGAAGGCCTTCAAGCCAAATGTAACAAATATATTAAGTGTCTATATCCACTTATAAACAGAAAATCAAAACTTTGTCTTAAGAACAAACTTTTGATTTACAAACAAATTTTTAGACCTGCCATGTTGTATGCTGTGCCAATATGGACTAGTTGCTGCAATACCAGAAAGAAGGCACTTCAGAGGATTCAAAATAAAATTCTGAAAATGATTCTGAAGTTGCCTCCGTGGTATAGTACCAATGAACTTCATAGAATTTCTAATATTGAGACATTGCAACAAATGTCCAACAAAATAATTTCAATTTTAGATAAAAATCGTTGCAATCTTCTATTGCAACGATTAACCTTGTACCCTTAGTATAAAATAGGTTAGGATTAGTTTAAGTTGAAAACATTGTAATTCCTACATGGTTCAATTCAACCAGAGGAAAAATTCTAACTGCCAGAGGCAATTGAAATGTATTAATAATAACTAAAAAGTAACATAGCAAATAAGGATGATAGTGTTAAGAAAACACGGAACACCTAGTCTAAGAGATGAATGCATGTATTAGATAATCAGCAAATAAAATTAGTTAAAAAAAAAAAAAACAAAAAAAAAAAAAAAAAAAAGTATTTTGGCCATAACTTCTGAGCCCATAGTCCGATCTGACCAATTTTCAATAGGAAACAATGGCAGAGTGTCCTGCGTCGAATGCAACTTATTGCGAGTAAATCGGTTAAGGATAAGTGCCTAAAAAATGAGTGACATTTTTTTTGGTGGGTGCGCACAGACACACACACATACACACACACACACACACACACACACACACACACACACACACACACACACACACACACACACACACACACACACACACACACACACACACACACACACACACACACACACACAGAGGTGGGAGCTCGGGACTTGTTCCCGAGCGCCAATGAAAAACCACCAATCGGTGTCTCTCTCGGGAGATGACCGGGCCCTGGTACCAGTTCACTGATTCCCAGCCAGCCCAAGCGGAATCTGCCTAGGGGACGTGGCGGAGGTTTGACAGTGGGCTCTGTTGAATCTCTACAAACCACCACAACCACATGTCTATAAGCAGCTCTGTACAAGCGACCCGTGCCGCTTCCAAAGCACTTCAGCCCCATCAACAGGAGTGCCAACCGGCACATTAGGATCGATACCAGTAAGGTCCTAATTACGATATACTGGTCACGGCTTACGATAACGGACAGAATCTGGATAGCGGATTGGAAACGACGATTTTGGGCTGACGGTCGTGCTGTTCTACTCCCTGAGTAAGGAAGGGTGACACCGGCTTGAAATGGCGAGTGGGCCAACAGTACGGCCGCCTCCGTCCCGGTAAAAAATAGCAGTCCTCCGAATACGTTCAATACTCGTCCACCAAGTTTATTGGTGAGTACTAGGCTCGGTTGAGATTTTCCGATTGCGCGATCGGCTCTGAACACGGCCATATGAGTGCGTCCGTGTCAACCTCGCATGGACCTCACTGCTTGCAAAGACAATCCATGGATCATTAGCGACTACGTACGATGGGTGGAGATAACGGTTTGGAGGGGACCCTATAGAATGAGTAATTCAACAAATCACACAGAAGCAGGAGCGGCGAATCCGTTCGCCAGTAGTGGGTTGGTGAGATCACCGCCACCAGTAGCAGTGCTACAACAGCAGCAGAAGCAGGAGCAGCAGGAGCAACGGCCAGGGCAGAGCGAGTTAAATAAGCCTCCACAAAAGCCGAAAATAGTGACAGCAAAGAGATTGGTGGAGGACCTCCACAATTTCGTGGATGGGAGGAACAACGTCCATAAGGAGATTAAGGACATGGTTCTCAAGATCCGAAAGGCGCTGATATCGGCAGTGAATGAATTCGATACAGCAGTGCTGAGGGTCGATGCAGCGGAACGCGCATTAGCACTGACTAAGGCTCCTGCTGCCTTAGCTCCGCCGGAACAGGAATATATCGGCACAACTGCTCCGTTATATCCTAAGAAGCAGAGGAAAGAGAAGCTGGCTGAGGTGGAGAGTACATCAGTCTCCATGACTCCCAAAAGGGCCAGAACATCGCCGGGAGACGGGAGACCAGGTGGTCTGAAGAAGCAAACGCGGGAGGACGCTGCCGCCGTCGTAGTGACAGACGCTACTTCACAGGGAGCAGGATGGAGTACTGTAGTTGGCCAGAAGGAGAAAAGAAACAGACAGCAGAAACGGAAAGAGGCAATAAAATGGAGCCGAACAAGAAAGAAAAGCCTCCGCGTCGTCAGAAGCCACCAAAGGGGGAAGCCGTACTCGTCAAGGCGAATGACGCAATGACTCTATGCAGCGCTCCTCAGGAAGGTTAGAGAAGACCCGGAGCTGAGGGACTTGGGCGAGAATGTAGTTAGGACCAGGCGCACACAAACTGGAGAGATGCTCTTCGAGTTAAGGAAGGACCCTGCGGTTGATTGCTCGACTATGCAGGAGCGCATTGCAAAATCGCTGGGCGCAGAGGCGGAAGTTAAATCCTGACCCCAGAGATGGTGATTATGTGCAGGGATCTAGACGAGATCACGTCGGTAGAAGAGCTTAAGGATGCTCTGAAGTCACAGTGCAACCTGGGCGAGGTTCAAATGGCAATCCGAATAAGGAAAACATTCGTAGGAACACAAACAGCGATAATTCGTCTGCCAGTAACCGCTGCTAACAAGGCTCTAGCGGTAGGCAAACTGACTGTTGGATGGTCTAAATGCCCATTGAAAGTTGCCCCGCCAGTGAATAAACAAGCGGAGAGATGCTTCAAATGTTTGGACTTCGGACACCGGGCAGGGGCTTGTAAAGGTCCGGACAGAACCAACATGTGTTGGAAATGCGGGAAACAGGTCATTTTGCGAAAGACTGCACGCAAAGACCCAAGTGCATGCTTTGCACTCCAGAGGATGGGAATGACCATCAGACGGGTGGCTACAAATGCCCTGCCTACAAGAGGGCGATCGCAGGTCAACAGTAGTGGAGATAATCCAAATTAATCTGAATCACTGCGAAACCGCACAGCAACTGTTGTGGCAGTCAACAACGGAAAATAGGTGCGATGTCGCGATAATTGCAGAGCCGTATCGAGTTCCTACTGATAACGGCAACTGGTTGACAGATAGTTCGGGAATGGCTGCGATACATGTTATGGGCAACTTCCCAATTCAAGAAGTGGTGGAGAGTTCATGTGAAGGCTTCGTGATTGCCAAAATCAACGGCATCTTTGTATGCAGCTGCTATGCACCTCCACGATGGACCGTGGAACGGTTCAGCCATATAATGGATCAGTTAACCGACAAGCTGATTGGACGAAGGCCAGTAGTCATAGCAGGTGACTTTAATGCCTGGGCTGTGGAGTGGGGCAGTAGGGTGACCAACACAAGAGGATATGTCCTGCAGGAAGCTCTAGCGAAGCTAGACGTACGATTGTGCAATGAAGGCTCCGTGAGCACATTTCGGAGAGACGGGAGGGAGTCTATAATTGACGTCACGTTCTGTAGCCCTTCACTGACGACAAACATGGACTGGAAAGTAAGTGAAGACTACACCCATAGCGACCACCAGGCGATACGTTACCGTATCGGCCAACGAAATAATGGTGAAACGCGGGGAAGGATGACCAGCGAGAGGAAGTGGAAGACGAAAGCCTTCAATAAAGACCTCTTCGTCGAGGCACTTCGATCGGACAGTGGTACCGAGATCGTAAATGCAGTCGAGCTAACAAGGAGAATGGTAACGGCTTGTGATGCAGCAATGCCACGTAAACTGGAGCCGAGGAGCAATCGGCGTCCAGCTTACTGGTGGAACGAGGGACTCAGTACGCTTCGTGCTGCTTGTCTCAGAGCCAGGAGGCGGGCACAGAGAGCGAGGACGGAACTAGAGAAAGAGGAGCGCAATGCGGCGTTCCGGGTTGCTAGGACCGCTTTAAAAGGCCATCAAAGTTAGCAAGTCAGACTGCTACAAGGAGTTGTGTCGAGAAGCAGACGCCAACCCATGGGGGGATGCTTATAGAGTCGTGATGGCGAAGATGAAGGGTCCGTCGACACCGGCCGAAAAGTGTCCGATCAAGTTGAAGGAGATCGTAGAGGGTCTTTTCCCGCAACACGACCCGACCACGTGGCCACCAATACCGTACGGTGAAGAAGAAGAAACAAACGCTGGGAACCAACAAGTGTCCAATGAGGAGCTTGCAGAAGCGGCGAAACGCCTGCAGGCAAAGAAAGCCCCGGTCCGGATGGAATACCGAACGTGGCGCTGAAAGCTGCGCTCGTGGCATGTCTGGATATGTTCAGAACAGTGCTGCAAAAGTGCCTGGACGAAGGCAACTTCCCAGAAATGTGGAAGATTCAGAAGCTGGTGTTGCTGCCGAAGCCAGGAAAGCCTCCGGGTATTCCGGCTTCGTACAGACCTATATGTCTGTTGGACACACTCGGGAAGCTCCTGGAGAGGATTATCCTGAATAGGCTTGCGAAATGTACGGAGGGCGAGCGCGGACTGTCGAAGATGCAGTTTGGGTTCCACAAAGGAGTATCGACGGTGGATGCAATTCGGACAGTACTCAAGAGCGATGAGAAGGCGTCCAAACAGAAGCGAAGAGGAGATCGATATTGTGCAGTGGTAACAATAGACGTAAAAAATGCGTTCAATAGTGCCAGCTTCGAAGCCATTGCATCAGCGCTGCATAGAATGCGGGTCCCTGGTTACCTGTGCCATATCCTGAAGAGCTACTTTCAGTGCAGAGTGTTGGTGTACGACACTAACGAAGGGCGTAAGTCGATGCGGGTTACAGCGGGCGTTCCTCAAGGCTCCATTCTCGGTCCAACTCTTTGGAACGGGATGTACGATGGAGTCCTGTGTCTGCGGTTGCCTAGAAAAGTTAAAATCGTGGGTTTTGCGGACGACGTGTCACTAACGGTGATGGGCGAGACACTTGAAGAAGTAGAGGTGTTGGCGACGGAGGCGATAGCAATGATCGAGAGCTGGATGAACGGGTGAAGCTGCAGATAGCTCACCATAAGACGGAGGTGCTACTAGTCAGCAACTGTAAGGCGATTCAGCGGATGGAGATCGTCGTTGGTGATCATACGATTGCATCGAAGCGATCACTGAAACATCTGGGAGTGATGATCGATGACCGGCTAAACTTCAATAGCCACGTCGATTACGTCTGCGAAAAGTCGGTGAAGGCTATGAGCGCAATAGCAAGGATCATGCCAAACGTTGGCGGTCCAAGAAGTAGCACCAGGCGTCTACTAGCTAGTGTCTCGTCATCGATACTGCGGTATGGAGTCCCAGCTTGGGGTAATGCGCTGGAAACCAAGCGGAACCGTAGAAGGCTACAAAGTGCGTTCCGGCTGATGGCTATACGAGTCGCGAGCGCCTACAGAACGATCTCGTCGGAGGCAGTATGCGTTATCGCCGGGATGGTCCCTATCTGCATCAGCCTAGCGGAAGATATTGAGTGCTATCATCGGAAAGACACGAGAAATGTGAGAAAGATGGAGAGAATCCGTTCAATGGAGAGGTGGCAGCATGAATGGGACAGTACAGACAATGGGAGGTGGACCCACCGACTCATTACAAACCTGTCAACGTGGATGAACAGGAAGCATGGCGAAGTAAACTTCCACCTGACACAGTTCCTGTCAGGCCACGGCTGCTTCAGGAAGTATTTACATCGGTTTGGGCATGCTGCTTCGCCATTTTGCCCGCAGTGTGAGAACATCGAGGAGACGGTGGAGCACGTGATTTTTGAATGCCCCAGGTTTGAGGCAGTTCGAAGGGAAATACACGGTTTAAACCAAGAGAACGTGATAGAAAAAATGTGCCGGGAAGCACGTGGAATGCAGTCAACAGGGTAGCTACACGGATTTTATCCGAGTTGCAGAAGAAATGGCGTATCGACCAAAGAGCATCGGTATCGGGAGAACTTCCTTCGTCGGGGAACTCTCCGTCGGCGTAGGCTAGATCCGCCGCCGGGGACTAGACCGAGTAGTTCGCGATGAAATACAACCAGTTACGGGTCGTCAGGGCACCAGTGAACCGGACGCCCTGCTCCCCCGGAATCGCTGGACTGACCTTGGCACTCGGCTGGTTGGCGTCGGTATCGGAAGATTCTCCTTCGCCGGGGCTCTGTTATATTCCCCGTTGGCACGAGGCCGAGTAGATTGTGAAGAATGAGCTGCTAAAGTCGCCGAGACACCAGTCACTTCAAGGTGAAGGCTGGGTACACCGGCGATAGTATGAAGGAGTGGTGCTGAACAGCACAACAGGCCGACTTTTCCGAAGTAAAGCATATTGGTAGTACCGGAGAAGTTTAGGCATAGACACGAATAGGATGGAAAGATGGAAAATTCGAATGGTAGAATCCATGAAGTAGACAGTTATCTTGCGGTCCGAGGGGAAGCAAGGTAACAAAAGAAGTAAAGGAGGTTTTCCCTCAGTCGAGGGTTTTCCTCCCACCACGTTGGAAGCAAATTTCCATAGAAGCAAGATTACCTAATTGTGGAAGGTAACTTAGCAGGCGTGATCCCCAGAGCCCAATCCCCCTAGCAGGCCGCAAGGGGAGATGGTGAATTTTTCCAAGCAGTTTTGCGAGGAAGTGCAGACGAAAGTGTCATAACTCAATAAAAAAAAAAAAACACACACACACACACACACACACACACACACACACACACACACACACACACACACACACACACACACACACACACACACACACACACACACACACACACACACACACACACACACACAGACATCACCTCAATTCGTCGAGCTGAATCGATCGGTATATAACACTATGGGTCTCCGGAGCATCTATAAAAAGTTTGTTTTTGGAGCGATTATATAGCCTTTACGTATACTTAGTATACGAGAAAGGCAAAAAGTATTTTGGCCATAACTTTCGATCCCATAGTCCGGTCTGGCCAATTTTCAATAGGAAACAATGAGAAACTTTTCTGCGTCGAATGCAACTTGTTGCGAGTAAATCGGTTGAGGATAAGTGCCCGAAAAATGAGTGACACTTTTTTACGCGATTATTCCGTAAAAAAAGTATTTTGGCCATAACTTCCGATCCCATAGTCCGATCTAACCAATTTTCAATAGGAGATAATGGGACACGATTCTGCGTCGAATGCAACTTGTTGCGACCAACTTGAGAATAAGTGCCCGAAAAATGAGTGACACTTTTTGCGCAATTGTTCAGTAAAAAAAAAGTATTTTGGACATAACTTACGAGCCAATAGTGCGATCTGACCAATTTTCAATAAGAAACAATGAGACTGTATTCTGCGTCGAATGCAACTTGTTGCGAGTAAATCTGTTAAGGATAAGTGCCCGAAAAATGAGTGACACTTTTTCACGCGATTATTCCGTAAAAAAAGTATTTTGGCCATAACTTTCGATCCCATTATCCGGTCTGGTCAATTTTCAATAGGAAACAATGAGAAACTTTTCTGCGTCGAATGCAACTTGTTGCGAGTAAATCGGTTGAGGATAAGTGCCCGAAAAATGAGTGACACTTTTCTACGTGATTATTCAGTAAAAAAAAGTATTTTGGCCATAACTTCCGATCCCATAGTCCGATCTGACCAATTTTCAATAGGAAACAATGGGACATCATTCTGCGTCGAATGCAACTTGTCAAGGATAAGTGCCCGAAAAATGAGTGACAATTTTTCACGCGATTATTTCGTGAAAAAAAGTATTTTGGCCTTAACTTCCGATCCCATAGTCCGATCTGGCCAATTTTCAATAGGAAACAATGGGACAGGATTCTGCGTCGAATACATTTTGTTGCGAGCAAATCGGTTAAGGATAAATGCCTGAAAAATGAGTGACATTTTTTAATCAATTTTTCTATAAAAGAGGGGTATTTTGGCCATAACTTCCGATCCCATAGTCCGATCTGACCAATTTTCAATAGGAAATAATGGTAGAGTATCCTGCGTCGAATGCATTTTATTGCGAGTAAATCGGTTAAGGATAAGTACCTAAAAAATGAGTGACATTTTTTTTTGGGTTGGTGCGCACAGACACACACACATACACACACACACACACACACAGACATCAACTCAATTCGTCGAGCTGAGTCGATCGGTATATAACACTATGGGTCTCCGGGCCTTCTATAAAAAGTTTGTTTTTGGAGCGATCATATAGCCTTTACGTATACTTAGTATACGAGAAAGGCAAAAAGATTGTTAATTTAAGAAATGAATAAAACTTGTATTGCGCGAGACAGAGTTGTTCTATACAGTTGGCAAAAAAAATGCCCTTTTATTTCTCACTATTTTTAACAATTGAATAAAAATCATTGAATGAGTGCAAATAATAGATGGAGATCTAGATGTTCTAAATGTCACTTCAATCTGTCTAAATAGTGCACGCCGCAGCCACGCAAGTGCGCGCATTAAAAATACACCGGTGTGTAAAGGCTCCTCAAAGTCTAAGCGATTTCATCTCCGAGACGGCGACAGCTTGTTGCGGCGATTATATAGTTGGGTGGATGCTGGCAATGCTCGATTTACGCATCCATACCAACATAATCGCAGTCGCCAGGCAATAGAATCGCGTCGCGATTGTCTCATCGCGTGTATTTGGCGGAACCTTAATACACGCCGATGTGTTTGATGTGCGGCGTGCGCCATTTTTAAAGAACGAAGTGATATTTAGAAAACTCTAACATCCATCTGTACATATTGATAGAGTTTTATGTATTTGTTAAAATTGTGAAAAATAAAAAAGCAGAGTTTTGCCAATTGTGTAAGGCAACTCTGGTGCGGAATTGATTCTCTCCGTTTCAGTTTCTTGTCTATTTCGACCTTTTGTGACTTTTGACCTTTTGTCCCATTCGACGTTTTGTCCTTTCGACCTTTTGTCCCTTTCGGCTAGCTAGACTTTTTTGAACTCTTTTTCACAATAAATAGTAATTTTACCATAACTTCTAAGCCCATAGTCCGATCTGGCCAATTTTCAATAAGAAACAATGAGACATTCTGCGTCGAATGCAATTTAATGCGAGCAAATCGGTTGAGGAAAAGTGCCTGAAAAATGAGTGACATTTTTTTTAGCGATTTTTCCATAAAAAATGGAATAATTTTCGATCCCATAGTCCGATATGGCCAATTTTCAATAGGATAAAACGGGACATGATTCTACGTCGAATGCAACTTGTTGTGAGCAAATCGGTTGAGGATAAGTGCCCGAAAAATGAGTGACATTTTTTACGCGATTTTTCCGTATGAATTTGTATTTTGGCCATAACTTTCGATCCCATAGTCCGATCTGGCCAATTTTAAATAGGAAACAGTGAGACAGGATTTTGCGTCGAATGCAATTTGTTGCAAGCAAATCGATTGAGGATAAGTGCCCGAAAAATGAGTGACATTTTTTACGCGATTTTTTCGTATGAATTTGTATTTTGGCCATAACTTTCGATCCCATAGTCCGATCTGGCTATTTTCAAATAGGAAACAATGGGACAGGATTCTGCGTCGAATGCAACTTGTTGCGAGCAAATCAGTTGAAGATAAGTGCCCGAAAAATGAGTGACATTTTTTACGCGATTTTCCGTATGAATTTGTATTTTGTCCATAACTTTCGATCCCATAGTCCGATCTGGCCAATTTCAAATAGGAAATAATGGGACAGGATTCTGCGTCGAATGCAACTTGTTGCGAGCAAATCGGTTGAGGATAAGTGCCCGAAAAATGAGTGACATTTTTTACGCGATTTTTCCGTATGAATTTGTATTTTGGCCATAACTTTCGATCCCATAGTCCGATCTGGCCAATTTCAAATAGGAAACAGTGAAACAGGATTCTGCGTTGAATGCAACTTGTTGTGAGCAAATCGGTTGAGGATAAGTGCCCGAAAAATGAGTGACATTTTTACGCGATTTTTTCGTATAAATTTGTATTTTGGCCATAACTTTTGATCCCATAGTCCGACCTGGCCAATTTCAAATAGGAAACCATGGGACAGGATTTTGCGTCGAATGCAACTTGTTGCAAGCAAATCGATTGAGGATAAGTGCCCGAAAAATGAGTGACATTTTTTACGCGATTTTTTGTATGAATTTGTATTTTGTCCATAACTTTCGATCCCATAGTCCGATCTGGCCAATTTCAAATAGGAAACAATGGGACAGGATTCTGCGTCGAATGCAACTTGTTGCGAGCAAATCGGTTGAGGATAAGTTCCCGAAAAATGAGTGACATTTTTTACGCGATTTTTCCGTATGAATTTGTATTTTGGCCATAACTTTCGATCCCATTATTCGATCTGGCCAATTTCAAATAGGAAACAATGGGACAGGATTCTGCGCCGAATGCAACTTGTTGCGAGCAAATCGGTTGAGAATAAGTGCCCGAAAAATGAGTGACATTTTTTGAGTAGTTTTGCGCGCACACACACACACACATACACACACATACACACACATACACATGGGGCAGCAGGGACTTTGTCCAAGGGCTTGACGACCCCTCCCCATGGCCACTGCGAGTTAGGGGGCCTGTCTAGAACGTGGTGGGGTTTGACAGTGGGCTCTGTTGAGCCTCTATAAAAAGCTGCATGTGTTTGCAAGCAGGCCCTATCACAGCGACCGTGCGCCGCTCAAAGCACAAAAGCCCAACAGGTGTGCCAACCGGCACATCAGGATTGATGCCAGTAAGATCCTGATTATGGTATACTGGTCACGGCAAACGACATTGGACGATTCTCGGTTTTTGGATAGGATTAGGCGTATATGGGCTGACAGGCGAGCTATTCTGTTTCCTGAGTAAAAAAGAGTGACATCTTTTTGAAATGGCAAGCAGGCTAATGGTTCGTCTGCCTCCGTCCCGGTAAACAACCTGGCAGGCCTCCGGTAACGCTCAACACTTGTCACCTATACCGGTGGGTAGTAGGTTCAGATGCACCATTCCTGATTTACGCCGATCCGGCTCTGAACACGGTGTTATAAGGCACCGGAGTCAACCCTTGCATGGACCTCACTGTTACAAAGGCACCCATGGGATCACAAGAGGCGACTATCTACAACAGGAAGAGATAACGGCCCGGAGGGGGGACCCTTTTTACATGGAAACAAATTCTACAATCAACGAAGGAGCAGGCGGTGCGAATGTTTTCGCAAAGAGTGGGAGGCTGCAGCGATCTCCAGTGATGGCGCAGGCAGCAGTAGCAAGTACCAGCAGTATGGCCAAGGCTGCTGAGAACCAGGCAGGCCAACAGGAGCTAGGATCCGGAAATAGGGTGTCCACCCCAAAATCGGAAAGTAGTGCTATTCAGGAGGATCTACAATTTGGGAGGTCCAACCTGATGGAGGTGCGGAAGCGAGTCAACGAGCTCTATGACTTCGTGAAGGACAAGCACAATGTTCACACGAAGATCAAGCTTCTAGTGACGAGCATCAAGTCCGCCGTTAAATCGGCTGAGCACGAACAGAACGCTCTCAAAAGAAGAGCGGAAGCAGCTGCAAAAGCACTGAAAGATGCAGCGGAGCATACAACAGTCGAGGCACTGCAAACACCAATGAGCTCCTGAAATACTCGCACGGAGAAGCGAAGCAGGGACTCTCCAGGAGAGCAGGAAATCCCGAAGAAGCAGCGGAACGTGCAAGATAGTGCTAGCGTAATGAAGGAAGGCGTCAAGAACGGTGATTGGCAAACCGTGGAAAGTCAGCGAGAGAAGAGAAAGAAGCAGAAGGAGTATGTGGAAAAGAAGAAGGAGCAGAAGAAGAAAGAAAACATCGATCTTCTCGTGAGCGGGTCAAGGGGGACGCCTTGATAGTCGAAGTGAGCGACAAGACGACATACGCGGCGATATTACGGAAGGTGAGAGAAGACCCGGTGCTCAAGGACTTGGGTGAAAAGTGGTGAGGACTAGGCGTACTCAGAAGGGGAATTGCTGTTCGAGCTGAAGAAGGATCCCACGGTCAAGAGCTCGGCCTTCCGGGAGCTCATTGCCAATTCCTTAGGTAGTGAAGGAAACGTAAGGGCTTTAACGCAGGAGGCCGTGGTCGAATGCAGAGACCTGGACGAGATCACCACGATAGACGAACTGAGGGATGCACTGATCTCACAATGCATGCTGGGCGAAGTTCAGATGACCATTCGGTTGAGGAAAGCGTACGGTGGTACACAAATAGCAGCGATACGACTACCGATAGATGCCGCCAACAAAATGGTGGAGGTGGCCAAGGTGAAGGTCGGATGGTCTATGTGTCCGTTGAGACTCACCCCTCGAATCACCAAACAGATGAAGCGATGCTTCAAATGTATGGCATTTGGACACCAGGCGCGAAACTGCAGTGGCCCAGACAGATCCGGTCTTTGTAGGAAATGTGGTGGAGAAGGACACGTTGCTAGGGACTGCACGAAGCAACCAAGATGCCTGCTCTGCAAACCGGAGGATGGAAACGACCACATGACGGGTGGCTTTCAATGCCCTGCCTACAAGAAGGCGATGGCGGGCCGAGATTAATGGAGATCATCCAGTTGAATCTCAACCATTGCGACACCGCACAGCAGCTGTTGTGGCAGTCGACAACAGAAGCAATGTGCGGCGTGGCAGTTATTGCTGAGCCGTACCGGATTCCTTCTGACAACGGCAACTGGGTGGCGGATGCTACGGGGATTGCGGCTATCCAAGTGATGGGCAGATTTCCTATCCAAGAGGTGGTAGACAGTTCAAGCGAGGGTTTCGTAATCGCCAAAATTAACGGGATCTTTGTGTAGCTGTTACGCACCCCCAAGGTGGACTTTGGAGCAGTATAACCGGATGCTGGACTCACTCACGGAGAAGCTGATCGGCCGAAATCCAGTGATCATCGGAGGCGATTTCAATGCTTGGGCAGTGGATTGGGGAAGCAGACTGACTAACGCCAGAGGTTACAGTTTGCTGGAGGCGCTGGCTAAGCTGGAAGTAAGATTGTGCAACGAAGGTACCGTTAGTACATTCCGCAGAGATGGCAGGAGTCCATCATCGATGTCACGTTCTGCAGTCCGTCGATGGCGAGGAACATGAACTGGAGAGTTTGTGAAGAATATACCCATAGCGATCACCAGGCGATCCGATATAGTGTTGGAACGCGAACGCCGACGGTACGACGGGAGACAAGGTCTAGTTGGCGAAGATGGAAGACGAAGGACTTCGATAAGGATCTTTTTATCGAAGCAATTCGAGTGAACAGCGACGCTACAAACCTTGACGCAGACCAACTGACGGAAACGCTAGCGAGGGCTTGCGATGCGACGATGCCGAGGAAATTGGAGCCAACGAATAGCCGACGGCCAAGTTACTGGTGGAACGAAAATCTTGCTAACCTTCGCGCTGCCTGTCTCAGAGCTAGGAGACACGTTCAGAGGGCACGGTCTGAAATGGTCAGAGAGGAGCGAAAGATAGTTTTCCGTGAAGCTAGAGCGGCATTCAAACGGGCGATCCAAATCAGCAAGTCTAACTGCTTCAAGGAGTTGTGCCAGGAAGCTGACGCTGATCCTTGGGGTAACGCTTATCGAGTTGTGACAAAGAAGATCAGGGGTCCAGCGACGCCAGCCGAAATGTGTCCAGACAAGCTGAAGATCATCGTGGACGGTCTTTTCCCGCAGCATGGTTCTACGACGTGGCCGCGTACGCCGTACGAAGATGAAGACCGAGTAACCGCTGCAGGTATGCAAGTCACCAATGACGAGCTATTATCAGTGGCGAAAGGTTTGAAGTTGAAAAAAGCTCCGGGTCCGGATGGAATTCCAAATGTGGCTCTAAAATCCGCGATTTTGGCGTTCCCGGATCTGTTCAGGATGGTGCTGCAGAAGTGTTTAGTAGACGTGAATTTTCCGGACACGTGGAAGATCCAGAAACTGGTGCTGCTGCCGAAACCAGGAAAACCGCCGGGGAATCCAGCATCGTATAGGCCCATATGTCTGCTGGATACACTGGGGAAGCTTCTGGAAAGGGTTATCCTTAATAGGCTTACACAGTTCACGGAGGGTGAGACTGGCTTATCGGAAAAACAGTTCGGATTCCGCAAAGGCAGATCGACTGTGGATGCAATCAGGACAGTCATTGAAGATGCAGAGAGGGCGTCCAAGAAGAAGAGGAGCGGCAATCGGTTCTGCGCGGTAGTGACGATTGACGTCAAAAACGCGTTCAATAGTGCCAGCTGGGAGGCCATCGCCGCAGCGCTGCAGGGAATGCGGACTCCCGACTTCCTATGTAAGATCCTTGAGAGCTACTTCCAGTATCGGATTCTAATTAACGACACGAACTCGGGGCAGAAGTCGATCAGGGTTACGGCGGGCGTTCCACAAGGGTCCATACTAGGCCCGACGTTATGGAATGTGATGTACAACGGGGTGCTGATGCTGAAGTTGCCCAAAGGTGTAAAGATTTACGGATTCGCGGATGATGTCGTCCTAACGATAACCGGTGAGTCACTGGAGGAGGTGGAAATGCTGGTGGCGGAAGCGACCGACGCAGTAGAAACCTGGATGAATGGAGTCAAGCTGCAGCTGGCTCATCACAAAACGGAAGTGATGCTGGTCAGCAACTGCAAAGTAATCCAGCGGATGCAGATTACCATCCGAGGGCACGACATCTCGTCGGTGCGGACCCTGAGACATCTAGGTGTGATGATTGATGACCGGTTGAACTTCAACACCCACGTGGACTATTCCTGTGAAAAGGCGGCTCAAATGATCAGTGCGTTAGCAAGGTTCATGCCGAACGTCGGCGGTCCGAAAGGCAGCAGTAGGCGTCTTCTTGCGTCAGTATTATCCTCGATACTAAGGTACGGAGTTCCAGCCTGGGGAGCTGCGCTCAAAACGAAACGTAACCGGAGGAAGCTGAATAGCGTGTTTCGTCTAATGGCCATTCGAGTCGCGAGTGCGTACCGAACTATTTCGTCGGAGGCAGTTTGCGTTATCGCAGGGATGATTCCAGTCTGCATAACCCTAGCAGAGGACATCGAGTGCTACCAACGGAGGGATACCAGAAATGTGAGGAAGGCGGTGAGACTGGACTCTATGGTGAAGTGGCAGCAGGACTGGGACAATGCGGATAATGGAAGGTGGACCCATCGGCTCATCCCCAATGTGTCGACGTGGGTGAACAGGGAGCATGGTGAGGTGAACTTTTACCTCACACAGTTCCTGTCCGGACACGGTTGTTTCCGCCAATATTTGCACCGGTGTGGCCATGCGTCATCGCCATTCTGCCCGGCGTGTATCGACGTAGAGGAGACTCCAGAGCACGTGATATTCGACTGCCCGAGGTTTGCGGAGGCACGTAGGAGAATGCCTGCCATAAGGGCGGACAACATCGTAGAGCGAATGTGTCGCGATGAAGGTACGTGGCATGCGGTAACCAGAGTCGTGACACAAATAATGTCAGAGCTGCAGCGTCGATGGAGAAGGGACCAGCAAGTAAGCGTCGGTTTGGAGCAAAATCCAGCACAGTGAGCAGTGTTGGGTCTCGAGTCGTCGGGGCGCCAGCGAACCGGAAGTCTTCTGCCAACCGGAATCGTCGGACCGACCTCGGCACTCGAATCGTCAACCTGCTGAAGAAAGAAGAAAGAAGAAGGAAGTGCTTCGGGTATGTAGGGCACCGCCAGTGCGGACGTTATCCATCACCGGAACTGTCGGACCACCTCTGCAACCCGAAGACGAAGTCGGCGCAATGCGCGAAAGCGTCCCCTGCGATAGCCGCCGGTAGTCGGGGCACCATCAGTGCGGAAGTTTCCTTCACCGGAACTGGTGGACCACCCTCGACGCCGGGGGAAGTCAGGAGGATTCGAGTGAGGAAGTTTGCGGCACAACCGCCGAGGGATCGAGACGTAGCAGTGGATCTCAGCAAGCCAGTCGGCGAACCAGCCTAAGCTTAGGGGCCGGAAATCTAGAAGAAGTGCATGAGCACAGCCCCCCGAAGTAGTCGCAGCATCCCGTGGTCCTGGGGGATCGAGGCAAGGAGGATAAGGGACCCGGTTTATCCGGGAGGCACATTTTTAGCAGGTCGGGAGGAGCCCATCCCTGTTCGCCTTCGAGCATAGTGTGGATGCTCGAGGTGTCTGTCGCGCAGATTTTTGATGGCCTTTAACCCTTGCAAAAAAAAAAAAAAAAAAACACACACACACACACACACACACACACACACACACACACACACACACACACACACACACACACACACACACACACACGGGGCAGCAGGGACTTTGTCCAAGGGCTTGACGACCCCTCCCCATGGCCACTGCGAGTTAGACCGGGACCATCGTCCCTAACCCCTAATCCCAAGGCGTCAAGCGACCCGTGCCGAGGGGATGCATGGCCAGGGGGGTGAAATAATAAGCTAGGCCTTGAACGGAGCCTGTGGGGTGCCTGGGCACCCCCACAGTAATTGTCCCTTACCGCGTCATGCTGGGCTCTGGCGTGGTGGACCTCTTTTCCCGAGCAACTCGTGGGACCAAAATGGAAAACCAAGTCAATTCTTCAATTAGTGGTAGTAGTGTAGGCGGCAACCCCTTCGCAAGAGGTGGGTTGTTCAGGTCTCCGCCTAGGAGGCCAGAGGCAATAGTCGGCAGCTCAGTGCGCAGCGCCAGCGTGGGTCACTCAACCTTCCTCTCGGCTATAAAAACGCCGGTAGGGGTTATTGACGGCCCATGGCTTGTGGAGGCGATGAACCGCAAACGCGATGGGCTTTCGGCCTTCGAGGTGGCGACGGAACAGCTCGACTTTGCGTCATCGAAGCATAATATCAGCAAGGACCTCAAGAGGAGCTTGCAGAAACTTCGAAAGTCGATGCTGGACGCCAAGCTGGAGAGGGCGGTCGGGACGGCCAAGTGTAAACCCGTGAAATCGGTGGAGTCGAGGTCTTCCCAGACTGAGGCCCAAGGATTCGCGGACTCGGGCAAGGTCGAATCGATCGAAGGCGTGCCAGCGAAGACGGTGGTGCCAAAGTCTACCCTGACTGAGGCTCAAGTATTTGCGGGTACGTCGGGGGTGACTGCTCCAACGGAGCAGACACAAAAACGGGGGAGACAGTCTCCAGGGGATGAGCTCCCTGGGGGCCGCTCCAAAACGCGGAGGGTTACTACCCCGAACAAGGGTAGTGGGGCTGGGAAGCTGAACCCCGGTCAGGTACCTCCAAAACCGGGGGAGGAAGGACCTGGAAAGGTCCGTCCACTCAGGAAAGACGGTGATAAGGGGTTACGGCAGGCTGAAAGTTCTCAGCCGCACCAGACCAGGGAAATAGAGGGGGGTGACGCCTCCTGGGCCCTGATCAAGAACAAGAGGAAACCGAAGACGTCAAGGGCCGAAAAGAAGGCCCAGACGAATGAGGGTAGCAAGAAGTCTAGGGTAGGCGCCAATCGCTCCAGGGGCGATGCCCTAGTCATCACGGCGGACGAGGCTAAGTACTCGGATGTTTTGAAGGCTATGAGGAGTGACGTCAAGCTCGGTGAACTCGGCGCCGACGTACGTCGAATAAGACGTACCCGGATGGGCGAGATGATACTCGAGCTGAAGCGGGGCGTCTCGCAAAAGGGCGCCGCCTACAAGAAGTTGGCGGAGGAGGTCCTAGGCGAGACGGTCAAGGTGAGGGCACTCACGACGGAGGTGAATCTAAGGGTTAAAGACCTGGACGAGATCACTGAAGTCGAAGAGCTCGTCACGGCACTGCGGCGACAGTGTGAAATGGAGACGACCACCGCAGCCGTTCGGCTACGGAAAGGTCCGGCAGGGACGCAGGTAGCATTGGTTCGGCTATCTGCAGCGGATGCCTCCAAGGTAGTCAAGTTAGGGAGCGTCAAGGTGGGATGGTCGGTATGCCCTGTGCGCATATACGAGCAACCCGAAGTTTGCTTCAAGTGCCTGGAACCGGGGCACAAGCAATGGGACTGCAAAGGCCCTGACAGAAGCAATCTCTGCCGACGCTGCGGATTGGAGGGACATAAGGCACAATGCTGCACGAACCCTCCCAATTGTTTGATTTGTTCCAGCAAAGCTGTGAACAGCAAGCACCCCATGGGGGTTCGATGTGCCCGGCGTTTAAGCGTGCTGCAAAATCAAAGTGCAGGTAACGCAGCTGGCTTGCTCGGCCTCGCCCGAGTGTTTGGTGTGCGCAGGTTTAGAGGAAACGGCGGAACACGTGTTGTTCGTGTGCTCACGTTTTCGCGCAATGCGTGACCACATGCTTGCCACATGTGGTCTGGACACTACCCCGGACAACCTAGTCCGGAGGATGTGTAAAGATGAAGTTGGCTGGAACGCCGTTTTATCGGCTATCGCCCAAATCGTCTCGGAGCTACACAGAAGGTGGCGCGTGGACTCAAGGCTGGCTAGTTCAGGTGCAAATAAGAGGTGGTCCAAGGGATCGGAGTCGGCTTCATGGGTCATACCGGTGGTCATGCTCTGTGGTCGAACTCGATCCTTTTAACGAACAAGTGGCCGCGCGAAGAACAACATGGTATCGTCGCTTTCGCGGCGTCGGTCAACCGGGCGGGTTCCGAGCCCGAGGACGGAAAGGGGTCCTCGTCAAGGCTGGGGAAGGCGTAGGCCTCGCGTCGGTAAGTCCCTCTGTGTGCTGGCGAATAGGCCCTATCGCAGAAAGGTCAATTTGGGGTGCACGCGGCATCATCATTCTTGATACCAGTCGTGCAGAGGGAAGCAGGCGCGAAGTCGACCCTTCCCACCTTCCGAGGACATAGGGCGTGGTAAGGCCACCTGAAAAGCCGGCAACGCGCTGGCACGATACCATGGTGTTCTTCTAAAAAAGCGAGTTACGATGTTCGGTGCTGCAAGGACACGCAGCTAACCTCGAGGGTGCGTTGTGCACTGGCCCCCCTTTGAAGCATTACTTTCTGGTTGTACCGAAGGGACTATGGGCTTGGCGGCAATGGAAACGATTTTTTTTTTCAAGGGAGAATGCATTTACACACTAACCCAGTACACGTGCATTGTAGTTGCCAAACTACCACACGGAAGTGTACTAGAGTGTCGGACTCGACCATACCGGTAATACCGACTAAACTCCCTTGGGCTCCACCATCGTTTCCCCCAGGAACTACCTCGTAGTACTACTTCTGGGGGGATGGCAGTACTAAGCGTACTCGCTCATTATCGCTCACACAGGCACTCGTCCCACGCGAGACTGACTTGGGTGCTCGCACACCATTCACTCCATTTGAGTCTTACTTGGATGCTCTCCCGGGCGCTCCGCTGCCATGCCTCGAGGTGTCAATAGCGGTAACTACCTGGGAGTTACAGTTATTACTGCGACACTCCTGCCTCAGCACGAGCAGATCAATCACACCACTGCCGAAGAAGACCACACGCTGCCCTGCCGAAGCAGGGACACTCCCCATGCACCACATGTGCACAACTGTGGGTGTGTGGGTACAACCCACTGCTACCCTGCCGCCGAAGCAGCTTCTCCAAAGACCATTCGCTCCATGTGACCCTTTTTTGGGCTCTCACTCTAACACTCCACTGCAATGCCTCGAGGTGTCGATGGGTACCTCGACTCCTACCTCAGCATGTGCAGTCCATACTCAGACTTCTGCTGCGCTTCGAGGTAACAATAGCGGTGACGCGCTATGACACTCCTGCCTCAGCACAAACAGATCACTCACTTCCTGTCGAAGCAGCTCACGCGCTACCCTACCGAAGTAGGGACACTCCCCATGCCAATTGGCACTCCCTGGGCTTGTGCTTTTGAAGCGGCACACAGTCGCTTTGATAGAGTCTGATTACGGGCACTTGTGGTTTTTTGGGAGGGATTTTAGCAGAGCCCACTGCTAAATCCCACCACGCCCAAGGCAGATCTCCCTGACTCACAGACAGCTGGGGAGGGGTCGTCAAGCCCTTGGACATGGTCCATGCTGTCCCTGCTGTCCCTGCTGCCCCCGGATTGGTTGGAAACGGTTTAGCGGGTCGGGAATGTAGTCCTGCCTCCCTCTGTGATCCCTAACCCCGCACTTCCTGGTCAACCCAGGATGTCTGCTGAGCAGATTCCCCCTCCATTGTTTAGGAAGAAAAAAAAACACAGACATCACCTCTATTCGTCAAACTGAGTCGATTGGTATATAACACTATGGGTCTCCGGGCCTTCTATAAAAAGTTTGTTTTTGGAGCGATCATATAGCCTTCACCGTATACTTAGTATACGAGAAAGGCAAAACAGACAATAATGAACTGAATCGATAGCTCTATGGGCATAACAACTCAGCAGGCTGTAATAGATGTATATTCTGAGAAAACTGAGCGTCATTTCATGCATAAAAAAATGTTTGTGAATGCTTTTTTTCGGTTTTCCGAACAAAAAAGAATTGCCTTCCTACTCACCCGATTTGGATTGAATTTATCATTCGGTATGGTCTATCTTGAAATCAACAGCCATCAAAACACCGAACATATTATAGAGACATTTGAAATCATGTCACAATCGTCAAAAATGTGTGAAAAGTATCTGTATAGAAACGTGCGGCCATTGCGATTTTTTCCAACACGATCGAAGGCGTTCAACTCAGGATACAGGGGTCATTTTAATGTGAACAAATTCAGCTTGGTTTATGTAGTCCTATTATAATAACATGTAATGAATACTGGTTCTTTAATTTATTCCAAAAAATATTTAAAAACCTGTCTTATTGTACGGATAGTTTGCAGACACCCTGTACTCATTCAGATCTTGAAGAATTTAATACAGAATGTTATGGCACCGAATACATTTTCAGTGTATTTTTTGAGCCACTTTAATGAACATGTACGTCTAAGTTTGAAAGATGATATTAGCATTTCCATAACATTGTTTCACATTGCTGGGATATTTGGTGATGCATGGATATATAGTTCATGACTTGATTAATCATGTAGATAATACGATCCTAATTTCAGGACGTTTATGAAAGCAAAAAGGCTTGTAGTAGCTTGTAGACGTAATCAGTGCAATCCTATCGGCTTAATGGACGTGCTGGGATGTTTAGCGCTGAACGAATACATCGTTCAGGACTTGGTTGATCGGGAAGATCACATGATCTGAACTCCAGGATGTTTTGGAGACCCTGAAAAAGTTACTCGTTTATACAAAACTCGATTAATTTATGTATTATGGTTGTATGGATATTTTTGGACATATATTCGAGGATATGTACTCCATAACAATTTGAAGGGCCTTGGACATCCGAAAAAATATTTCATGGCCTCTTCAGTTCTTAATATACTAATTTTGGTAAGATCCATTGAAAAACGCAAAGTTGTACGTTAAGTCCACGTAAAATAAGTAAATAAGTAGTCCACCCTTTTTTCATGTGAAGCGCAGCTTCGGCTGGTAGGTTGCAATAACGCCAATCCTTCTTCACTACACTAACAGTCCTTCAATCTTCCTTTGTAGAATGGGCGTTAACGAAAAATTTTCTTTCCCCTTACACTTCTACGGCCTTTTTGACCACTTCTCCAATTTAAGAAAATCTACTAATGAGGTTTGTTTTAGATATTTGAAAATTGAGAAAAGGACTATTTGGATCGCAATCCCCATTCCCGTTCAAACATTTATATCTCGACCGCGTTCCAACCTTATAACTTGACTAGAAATTCATCATCTAATCACTACATAGAAATCCACTGCTGCTAATCATGTACTGAAAGCTATGCCAGTATGCAATCTACAACAAATACTCCGTTACAAGGCAAAGCAACGCATATGATGCAAATTATTCTTTAGCATATGGAATACGTAGCAGATTTCAAGGAAAAACAATACAATCAAGTTCAAATTCCTATTGCCATGTTTATTCTTCTGTCCCGATAAGGTTGCTGCAAAAAGCGCTATTGAGTGGCAATAGTCAAAAAACCCCATATCGGAAATCTGATGAATATTCGAGAAAATCATAACTCATCCATCGAGCAATACAAGTCAAACTCACTTCTTCTACCTCGCGCACCTGATTGTTACGATACCGATCGTTTAACGAATGCGAATTTTATTTACGACCTTATTGGTAGAATTTTCCCCCATAAATTAGAATTTTCACGGGGTCTGTCCTGTCTAGCCATTTGAACCATTTTTTTTCTCCGCTCAACCATCTCGTTTTAGATTTCAGTCGGCAAATTGAATTGCAAAACATTTGCGAGACCGTCTGCAGCTTCCGACATGAGGGATGATGCTGGGTAGGGGATGGTAGGACACGACATGAAAGAAATGTACATCACGGAATCCCACGTGCCCGATGGCGGCTGTGTCGGCGGCGTGAATTTTTCCATCGTTCCCCTATTAGCAAGTGAAGGTAACTGCTCGCACAGATACGAGTGGCTGCCGGAAATTTATGATCCGTATATTTCTCGAATGGGGTAGAATTAAATAAATCAATTTTCGCCATTTCAAAGAGCGTCCTCCCCGTATTCTGGCTAGATCGGACCGGGCTGATTTGTTTGATTTCGTTTCCGGTCATGAGCAGTGCTGCGAAGAATTCGGTCTGAATCTGCAATATGGAGTCACGTGAATATCGCAGGACAATTCATAATTACTGAAAATAGTTTTATTTTATTTAACACGAAATTATCTTCTTTAAAACTTGTTAGATGTCATTTGCGCTTTGGGGATTTGTTCACCATCAGCATCTCGATTTTCTGCGATAAAACGAACTTCCCCTGGCCGGCGGTTTTCAGTGATTACTCTACCTAAGTTCGTTGATCTTCAATTTTCAGTATGACGTCAACGAAGCAATGACATGAATTTTCAATTCGTAACTTGAAAATATCCCATAATGACGATGACAAGGGATTTCGCTCCACAATTCAGTTTCGGGTATCGGTTTGCCAACACTGATCAGAGTGGGTCGGCCGAAGGAAAGGAATGGGATGTCCCGACTTGTTGAAAGTTTTCTATTTGTTCGGCCGGAAGTTATGGACACACGGCCGGTCCGGGTCGCTTGGGCGGGGGCGGTCGAGTGGCCGGCACCGGCAGACGGATGGACCCCATAATAGGCCGCATAAATTTCGTGGCTTTTCAGCAACAGATTTAGCGCCACTTACGTTGTGAAATCGTGCACACATCGTCACGAAATGTGCTCATGATGTGCGGCCGGGACGGTGGCGTTCGGCTGGCTCGCTGCTGGAGTTCATGTTGGATTTTCTGCGACCAACGCAACGTGCGAATGGGGATGGCTTCGTGGCTTCAAAAGCGATGAAACAACGATGATGACGACGGTCGATGTGAGAGAAATATTTCCACAATTAATGCGAGCGTAACAAAGGCGAAACGGATCGTCGTACACATGTCTGCTGGTGAAGCCAACTGTGAGTGTTGTTCACCGCGGTGACGACTGAGGCATCACCAAATTCCAGCACGAGCTTCGTACGACAAATCTGCTGCTTTATGTCACGAGTTGGAGAATGCTTTGATTAATGAATTAAATTAAACATGATTAGTTTTCGGAGCGTGAGTGTGAAACAAGACGACAACTTGGCGGGATGCTTCAAATCAAGTGCATACTTGTGAGGTTTCGTCCTGTTGTGTTGCGAATATTGAAGCAATGTGTATATTTTGATGTAGAATGGTGTAGTGCTCTTTGTTGTAATCACTGTCGACAAATACGTTGTGTTATATGAATGCATTGTATGAGAAGTATATTGTATCCTATCAAATGATGTATAGTAGTAAAATAGCGACATCATGATATTCATTCCAATATTGATGTTCGGTATATTTGGGAAACCAATAATGCGGTAATGCGTACCGCGGAAATGGCCGCTTCGATAAAAAAAATGGATAATCACTTGAGGGGGTTATAAGCAGAAGGGTGTAAGTAACATTTTAGTCAAAAATTACTACAGCAAAACATGCTTTGGTGTTATAGCTTTGTGGCAATATGTTTATATAATTTGTACAGGTATGTTGTTTTTTAAAAATGTGAAAATACACAGAAAATCATTATTTTTTTGATCTTCCATTTTCCAATTTTAAGTGGTATGTTACGGGGTGAGATCTATCACGGTAAATTGTCACAATGTCAGGCCCAAACTGCCTCAATCAAAGAATGCTTACCCACATTCTAATTCCGATGCACTTCTAAGAGTGCTTCGCATTTAATAAGTATTGTGACAACACTTTTTTACACTATAAGCAATGCACATGAGTGCCAGTTTTGTCGTGATTTTGCTCAGTAAGCAGATAGTTTGCTCGGGCCGATTTTGTTGTACTGTGCGGTCGAAATAAAATGAGTGCAGGTTCGTGTTTTGTGTAAGGGTATGCGATAAGACACTTTTTCCTAATGAAACGAAACGAAACAAATTAAAAATGTTTGTGTTGATTCGAAACGAAACGAAACGAAATATATATTTACTTTCGAGACTTCGAAACGATACGAAATCAACGTCCATTAAATCGAAATTTTTCGAAACGAAACGAAATTTCAATTTTTTCCGCGAAGTTTTTATTGAATTGATTTTACATTATGTACGGAATTCTGATTTCATTCTCTCAAAGTCAAATAACTGCTTTGCGACCAATAGAATTAAAGTAACAGGAGAAGCAGTCTGTTATAAATCGCCGTGTTCCCGTTTACCATTGACGATAAGGCAATACTCCAGCATTTGTGCCGCTTCCAAAGGCATTCATCGTGGAGTGGGTGCTCCTAAATCTGATCAATCTTATATTAGTTCAGTTTTATATCAGTAAGCATGTAAATAAAAATATAGGAATTGTGGGATTTTTCTGATTCAAATTCTATTTAAAACCTTATTTCATTTAAGACTTATGTGATTATGCTGAACCATACTCATATTTATTTATCAGCGTGGTTTTATGGTATTGAACTAAATCAAAACCAGAATATACGAATATAGTATACGCAGGCAGAGAATTGTTAACCTTCTTCGGATATTAGGAAAAACTTACGAATAAGATATTGGGGTCATATTGACCGAGAAATGTAAATGCTTATAAAACAGTCAAATTATAACCGAATTACAAAGTTTTTATACCGTTCGAAAGATAAACTCATCAATTTTGTGGATATATGGTGATATTCTGGTTCTGGAGACAATGGCTACCGGGAAACAACTTCCACGGGGACCTTGTCGGTTATATAAGGGGAGCATAAAAATCGCTCCACATATGCCTTTCGATCGCTAATTCTTCATAGATTCTCTTAAAACGGTAATGTATGGTCCATGAGAGGGCTTCCGACGAAAGTGGCCACTCCTGGTACATGCAAAGTTCCCCCGGGCAACCCGCAGGAGGGGACATTAACGTTTTAGCACCAAAATATGCCATGCGGCAGCTCTTTCGTCATGATTTTCCACACAATAGATGATTATGCACTTTAAATCGATAATTGACCACATTGGCCACTTTCAGAGCCTATGAGGTGCCCTTGGGGAACCCGTAAAAAAAGGACATTTCCGTTTTATCACCAAAACATGCCGTGCGGCGGCTCTTTTGTCATGATTTTCCACCAAACAGATGGTTATGCGCTTGAAATCGATAAGTGACCACATTGGCCACTCCTGGTACATGCAAGGTGCCCCCGGGGAACCCGTAGGAGAGGACATTTCCGTTTTACCACCAAAATATGCCGTGCGGCGGCTCTTTCGTCATGATTTTCCACAAAATAGATGATTATGCGCTCGAAATCGATAAGTGCCCGGAGAACCCGTAGGAGGGGACATCCCAGCCAACACAAAGTCGCATATGCTAGCGAATAAGTGTACAAGGTGGAGGAGATATAGGCGCGTTACTCTATTTGACTGCGTGCAAAGTGCACGTATATGGCCTCCACTTTGTACATTTATTCGCTATGATATACGATCTTGTGTTTGCTGTGATTTTCATTTCCACACCAAAATATGCCGTGCGGCGGCTCTTTCGTCATGCTTTTCAACCAATCAGATGGTCATGCGACCGAACTCGATAGGTGACCACATTGGCCACTCTTGGAACCTATGAGGTGCCTCCGAGGAATTCGTAGAAAGGGACATATATGAAGAATTAGCGAACGAAAGGCATATATGGAGCGATTTTTATGCTCCCCTTATATGACCGACAAGGTCCCCGTGGAAGTTGTTTCCCGGTGGCCATTGTCTCCAGAACCAGCATATCACCACATATCCACAAAATTGATGAGTTTATCTTTCGAACGGTATATAAACTTTGTAATTCGGTTAAAATTTGACTGTTTTATAAGCATTTACATTTCTGGGTCAATATGACCCTAACATCTTATTCGTAACTTTTTTTGTGGGGTCGTTCCTTTTGCACCTTAAAATGCTTTTTTCATGTCAGATGCTTCATTTCCACAAAATATTAAAAGTCAAGAAATTTCAGAACGATCGGATTATCAGGTAAAAAGTTATTCTACTTTGAAGTTTCGTTTTGGGTCATATTGCCCCAACATCTTACTAAGGTTAATAGCATACGTTTGCTCGCTAGACGAATCCTCTGCACCTTTCAAAAATGCACAAAGATAAGTCTTTCAGATTGTGTTTCAGAAATGTGATCGCAAAGTTTTTACGACTGCAGTTTCCCAGGTATGAAGAAATAATTGTTCCTTTCTCATACAAAAAATTGTAACAAAAGGAAATCATTTCCTTCCAAATTCAACGTTTTTATAGGAGTCTCGGAAACTCATAGCCTTATATACAATCAACAGTTACTCGACGAACCAAACTATTGTCCGTTTGTTCATGTAGGGACACGGCAGGTATTTCCGTCCATCGTCGTAGGGGCTAAAACCAACCAAAGCAACGTACATTTGCTAGAACTCCACTATAGCAGAACGTTTCCCTGAGCTTACGATTTGGTACGTATGAGTTTTACAAAAAAGCGTCTATTTAATTGGTTTTCGAGACTATGACGAACAGACGAAAATACCTGCCGCGTCCCTATATGTGTCTGTGCATACGAGGCATGCAAAAATTGTTGTCAAATTTTCATTCTCAACCGACTTCAATTGAGTGCAAGAAACAGCTGCTATGGACAGTATGAGCCGGTCACGCCATTACAGTCAATTTAGGATTAGGAGAGGAAAACTAGTTTGATACTCATTATTATAAGATTATAAGAGGAATGCTGGTTTGAGGCATAATGGAACGTGTTCGGCGAACCTTGACTACGCCTCCGACAACTCAAACCAAAATCAAACCGTTTTAATTTTTTCCTACCGAGAAGTTCCTCCTGGAGTTCCTCCGAAAGTGCCTCCCGTAATTCCTCCGGAAGGTTTTTCACGCAATTCCTCCGGAAGTTCCTGCCGGAAATCCCACAGAAGTTTCTTCTGGAATTCCTCAGGAAGTTTCTCTCGAAATTCCTCCAGAAGTTCCTCCTGGAATTCCTCCGGATGTTCCTCTAGGAATTTCTTCGGAAGCTCATCTCGGAATTCCTCCGGAAGTTCCTCTCGGAATTCCTCCAGAAGTTCCTTTCGGAATTCCTCTGGAAGTTACTCTCGGAATTTCTCCGTATGTTCCTTTCAGAATTCCTCGGGAAGTTCCTCTTGAAATTCCTCCGGAAAATCCTCGGAATTCTTCCGGAAGTTCTTCTCAGAACGTTTCTCTCGGAACTCCTCCAGAAGCTCTCCCAGGAATTCCTCCGGAAGCTCCTCCGGAAGTTCCTCCTGGAATTCTTCCGGATGTTCCTCCCGGAATATCTCCCGAAGTTCCTCCCGGAATTCTTCTGGAAGTTCCTCCGGATGTTCCTCTCGGAATTTCTCCGGAAGTTGCTCCGGGAATTCTTCCGGATGCACCTCCTAAAATTCCACCGGAAGCTCCTCTAGGAATTTCTCTGAAAGTTCCTCCCGAGATTCCTCTGGAAGTTCCTCCGCATAGTTCTCCCAGAATTTCTCCGGAAGTTCCTCCTGGAATTCCGCCAGAAGTTCCTCCTGGAATTCCGCTGGATGTTCCTCCCGGAGTTCTTCCGGAAATTCTTCCCGAAGTTCTTCCGGAAATTCCTCACGGAGTTCTTCCAGGAATTCCTCCCGGAGTTCCTTCGGAAATTCCTCCAGGAAATCCTCTAGAAGTTCCTCCAGGAATTCCTTCGGAAGTTCCTCCCGGAATTCCGAAGTTCCTCCAGGAATTCCGAAGTTCCTCTCGGAATTCTTCCGGAAGTTATCCATGAATTTCCTACAGAAGTTCCTAGAAGAATTTCTCCGGAAGTTCCTCCGAGTGAAATTACTTCCGGAGAAACTCCGGAAATTCTGCCAAGAAATTTTCTGGAAGTTCCTGCAGCAATTTCTCTGGAAGTTCCTCCAGGAATTCCTCCTAAAGTTATCCAAGGATTTCCTCCGGAAGCTCCCACAGGAATTCTTCTTGGAGCTCCTCCAGGAATTCCCCCGGAAGTTTCTCCGGAAGTTCCTCCCGAAATTCCTCCAGAAGTTCCTCCCGGAATTCCTCCAGAAGATCCTCCCGGAATTCCTACATAAGTTCCTCTCGGAATTCCTCCAGAAGTTTTCTCAGAATTTCTCCGGAAGTTCCTCCGGAAGTGTCTCCCGTAATTCCTCCCCAAGTTTTTCCCGCAATTCCTCCGAAAGTTTCTACCGGAAATCCCCTGGAAGTTCCTCTCGGAATTCCTCCGGAAGCTCCTCTAGGAATTCCTCCAGAAGTTCCTCCCGGAATTCCTCCGGAAAATCCTCTCGGAATTGTTCCGGAAGTTCCTCTCGGAATTTCTCCGGAACTTCCTCTCAGAATTCCTCTGGAAGTTCCTCTCGAAGTTAATCCGGAAGTTCCTCCATTATTTTCTCTGGAAATTCCTCTTGGAATTCCTCCGGAAGTTCTCCCCGGAATTCCTACGAAAGTTCTTCCTGGGATTCTTCCGGATGTTCCTCCTGGAATTTCTCCGGAAGTTCCTCCCGGAATTTCTCCGGAAGTTCCTCCCGGAATTCCTCTGAAAGTTCCTCCTGGAATTCTTCCGGATGTTCCTCTCGGAATAAGTCCGGAAATTCCTCCTGGAATTCTTCCGGTCCCTGAACTTCTCCGGAAGTTCCTTCCGAAATTTCTTTGGAAGTTCCTCCTGGAATTCCTCTAGATGTTGCTCCCTGAGTTCTACCGGAAATTCCTACCGAAAATCTTCCGGAAATTCCTCATGGAATTCTTCCAGGAATTCCTCCTGGAGTTTTTTCAGAAATTCCTTTAGGAAATTCTCTGAAAGTTCCTCCAGGAATTCCTCCGGAAGTTCCCTTACAGGTTTCTCCGGAAGTTCCCTTACGGGTTTCTCCGGAAGTTTTTCCCGGAATTCCGATGTTCCTCCAGGAATTCCGAAGCTCCTCCCGGAATTCCTCCGGAAGTTATCCAAGAATTTCCTCCGGAAGTTCTTAAAAGAATTTCTCCGGAAGTTCCTCCGAGTGAAATTCCTTCCGGAGAAACTCCGGAAATTCTGCCAAGAAATCTTCCGGAAGTTCCTCCAGAAATTTCTCTGGAAGTTCCTCCAGGAATTCCTCTGGAAGTTATCCAAGGATTTCCTCCGGAAGTTCCTAAAATAATTTCTCTGGAAGTTCCCACAGGAATTCTTCCTGAAGCTCCTCCAGAAATTCCTCCGGAAGTTCCTCAAGAGATTGCTCCGGAAGTTCTTCTAGGAGTTCCTCCACGTATTCCTCTAGAAAGTTCTTCACTTTCATTCTGTGTATTTTTTGGAAAGTTTTTTCGCATTCGTTCTGTGGATTTTTTATAAAGTTTTTTCACTTTCATTTTGTGGATTCTCCATAGGAAATGTCAATGAATTCCACTAGAAGTTGCTTTAAAAGTTCAAGCGTGAATTCTTCCGAAAATTTTCCCGGATTTTTTAGATATGGTCCCTTGGAAATTCTATCAGTAATTCCGCAATCAATTCCTCTGAGAAGTTCTTCAAAAGTTCTCTCTGGAGTTCCTCCTGAGAATTCCCTAAAACTCTTTTAAAATTACTTCTCCAACTCAACAAACATTACTTACTCATTCCCAGAATTTCCTGTCGAAAATCCCAAAGAAAAAATTTCCAGATAGTTCCTCCAAAATTTCTCCAAGAGTTCACTAGAAAAGTTCTTCAGGTTTTATCCGATAAATACCTTCAGAAATTTCAATTTTACAATTTAGTATTATTATTATCGCAAAAATCTCTTTCTGCTCCTGAATATTCCACCAGAAGAATTGAATGCAACAGTGTTGTACAACAACACCACACACAATGCAACTTGGTTGTACAACATTTGACTCCGGCCACCACAAGTGTGTCCTTTTTGTTACGAATACTAGTACCACAAAAAGGATTCACTTCTGAAGCAAGAAATGTTTCTTCAGGGAGTGTGGGGAATGGGATGTACTAGAAATTCATAGCAGGGACAGCAAAACTTTACAAGGACGCCCTCATTCGTACTAACTACTCAGGGAGTAGAAGGTCGAGAAGAGCCACCGTTGCAAACCAAAGCGTGAACCGGATACCTGGGACTCCCGCAATATCCGCGGCAATAGCAGCAAACGATGCCCTGTGCGTATTTAGTGTAAAATGTCATTAACATAGTATTCAAAAGCACTAAGAGAAATAACTGGAACATGCTCACCAACTTAGTTTGTCCAGAGTTTTGCATTTTCTATCCTCCTTTGCTTCCATTGAAAACGTGAGGATCTCGTAATCGGCCGAATTTTCTATGAACCACTTACTCCACATGTACAGCACCAGCTTGGCCAGGGAAATGGTAAAAGTCGAACTCAGCACCACGGCCAGAAGGATTTTTACACACCACACAATCATGGCACCCTGACTCGCGGACGCAGGACACTTCACCGACACTTCAGAATGCCGTATGCAAAAAATCCCGAAAGTTTGGCATTTTGGTAATCACCTTGTCGTCACTCGATTGCTCGCTGCATGGTAGGGTAGTTATCCGCAGCACTTCAAAGTCCTTGTATCCTCAAAATCCTCATAGGTTCGTGAAAATGGGAAAACCAGCCGAATTGTATTATTCCGCGGATGATTAGCAAACGCGAGATTTTGACACAAGCATTTTTCTTTCGCGTCCGCTCGCAATGCTTCCTAGGATCTCTCCATCATGACTCCGCCCAGCACAAGTCTGAGCAAAATCAAACTGTTTTGATTTCATCCGACCAACTTTGCAACTTTGAAACCGTCCTTCCGACAGTCGTACAACTTGCCCTAAGAATCACAGAAAAGCAACAAAGCAACACGATCATGACTAAGATGTTCCAATCTGCCAAATTAACGTTACGTTACGTTTTGTATGGGAGAGCCAGCGGGTTTGTTTATGTTTTGCACTGAAAATGAATTTTTCACCCCCGCCTTCTTCTCTTCCACAAACTTGGCAGATTGGAACACCTAGTAGTGTATTCATCTTGATTATCATGACTATTGTTTCGATCCCATACGATCTGTTCCAATGGCAGAACGGTTGATAGATCTTAAAGCAGAAAACTTAAGACTGAAATCGGAACTGCGAAAGAATAAGCAATTTGCTTGTAAAATAAATGCTCTGATCGTTAAGTTGCGGTTGGAGTTAAAGCAAAGGAAAATGTTACAACGCTTCTAGTGAATCCGTTTCACGATCCGATCTTATATGCGAATTGTAAAAAAAATAGAAATAAGAAGTGTCGTGGAGCTTGTTATTTCGACGCTATGAAGAACATGGCACTATTCACGAAGGTTTTACAGCAGCGGTCCTTCAGTTACTGAAGATGAAATCATCCACGATTACGGACGAAGAGAAACTCGTTACGCTTTTTTTAGATGAGATGGCAATAACAGAACGGATAACGTATACTATTTCAGTGGGTTCCCGACCAAAATATCAAATCTGCCAAATCTGCGTTGACTCTTATGATTAAAACAATTAAATCGGGTTTCAAGCAAGCCATTAGCTATTTCTTTTGTAATGGTTTGACTGCAACGCAGCAGATGAGGATTTGAATCGAATTATTGAGGCAGGATTAGTACCTAAGGTAATAACGTGTGACCAGAACAGTATCAATAGGAACATGCTTTCCAAAGGATATGGTACTACAGAGGCGCAACCATATTTCGATATGAAAGTCGAGTCGGATATCAACCGTGTATACTGTATGTTCGATGCTCCACACCTCGTGTAGAAACAACCTGCTGAAGCACAACGCGATTTGGGACGGTCAGCTCTGTAGCTTTAATGATAAAGTAGATCTGTACTGGGAAGATGTGAACCACGTCCCGCGACTCGTACCATTATTTTATCTGCAGGAGCTTGAACAGCCCTTGAAATCTGGTTCCTCGCACTGGACCTTTTTGGATACGATTACGAACAAGCTTCGGAATCTTTATTTCATAGATAAAGCTTGTCTGGACCGCTCCAATGTAACTCAATAATACCGTTTTTATCAAAGGTTGGCTCCACTACATTTCTGCATTGAAACTCATTTGGCAGGAATTGGAAATGCTGCATGACTTCAAATTCCTCCGCACTCTCAACCTGCCCCAAGACTGTCTTGAACATTTGTTTTCTGTAATTCGATGGAAGAACGGAAATAACACGCACCCGATACTTCCCAGTTCTCTTCGGCATACAGAGCAGTAGTGGTGAACCCACTGATAGTACCAAAAAAGGTTGGAAATGTTCAAGCCGATGGCTGCAAGTACATTGTGGCAAGCGATGAATTAAAAAAGTTGGATGTTGTGCACAAGGATCCTTCTCGCAAAGCATCAAACAATTTCGTGAAAACTTTGCAATATATCGACGGTTTCTTCGATGAAAACCAGCTTTCGAGTATACTCTGGACGACGGGATGGGCATGTAGCAAACTGAGTTCTGCTGATTAGTAGAATGACCTTAAATAGCGACAATATTACAAGTGATCAAACATCCTTTGCTGGGTATAAGAAATATAACGAACTCTTAAGAATACATACGAATACATAGGTGAACAAATATTTGATTACTTCAAAGGTGTTTGCGAAGTATTTGAGCCAAATTTCGACCAATTGTTAGGATACCGTAGGAGTGAAGAATGAACTATTGAATATAATACAATTACTTTTTAGGGATCCTTCGGTCTCCATTGTAGACTATGATGAAGATATGCAGATCTCGTCATGGAAGTACTTTGCCATACGTGTGCATTAAAAATCACAGATAAATATTTAAACATGCTAATCTGCTGCAAATTAAGCAAAATGAACGATGGATTCAGAGTGAATAGCAACTGGAAGAAGAAAACGTGAAGAACTGAAAAAACGAAGAAACTTATTTTTTTCCCGTTTGTCGCATTTGATGTTCGACAAGTCCAAATGTAAAACAGCTTGATTCTTTTTCTATTCGCAGACCTACATACAAACTTATAAATATGTAGGGGAAGGTAGTCGGTTGTCGGCACCCTTTTGTTTTTGGTCCATAAGTTTCGTCCAATTGCACAATGTTGTGATATTTACATACCAATGGAAGCCAATTGGCATAAGCTAATAATTGGTGGAGAGATTTGTTTCATTTCATCTATTGGAAAAAAATATTAGCAATTTTTTTAAGCGTTGATTTTATGCCATTTCGAAAAAGGTGGTCGATTGTCGGCACCCTAAAAAAACACTCAAAATGAAAAACTATGAAGTGGAAGCGTTATGGCCGGAATTATCAAGATTTATTGTGTCGATAGCAATGAAATTTATTACATTCAAGTACATTATACACATTTTATCAAGATTTTAAAAGTTTTTAATTTTGCTAACAACTTGGCTTATAGCCTGAAATTAGGCAATAAACTGTTGATTTCCCTTGATAATAACAGGGGTGCCGACCAGTATTCAAGGTGCAGCCCCGCGCAAATGTTTATCCGTGCTGCCGCACTCGAACACTCTAACTTTCACCTACTCAGTGACTGAGTAAAACTGTATTGCCGTCTCTCTTCTTCCCACGGAAATTTTACTCAATTTCCGACAAAAGCAGGATTACTCATAGTTTTGAGTTGTCCTGCTTTTGACGGAAATTGAGTAAAATTTCCGTGGGATAGAAAGAGAGAGCAATACAATTTTACTCAGTCACTGAGTAGGTGAAAGTTAGCGTGAATGAACATTCGCTTCGGGCTCGAACGTGCACTCGTAAAAATGAGCATGAACCCGAGCGTAGGCTGGATGCTCATGTTTTGCACCGCGCTCACAGCGGCGCTCGAATATTGATGTTTTCAGCGCGGCTGTGACCGCCGCTTTGAGCACGGTACAAAACATCGGTTAGAATCAACAGACATTGCTTGGTTGGCTTGGCTTAGCATTTTGGTGTTGAAACTCTAGTTTTAACCCTTTCCCGCCCACGACTTTTTTCAAAGATTTCAATAAGAAGGAATCATCTTTGAGAAAAATGCTAGAACAAATGTTATTTGGCATACCCAAAATTAGTGGAAAACGAAAAAAAAAGTTTTTGATTGTAAATGAATAGTTAATTGATTATATTTCACTATTTGTACTCAAAATTGATTATATTTGCAGTCTAATGGAACCATAAAGATGTGTCAAATATTCCTTTTTGTTGTTGAAACAATTCGATTAAGGTTAGAAGGTGCAAAACTCGATGGGTGTCTGTGGAGCACCATGGGCGGGAGAGGGTTAATATAATTGAATTTCAATCGTTCGATGATACTTTGTTCGTAAAGTTAAAAAGGAACTTATTTACCATCTTATTATGCGCGTAGATATTTGAAATATTCTCAATGACAGAGTATAAGGACATTCTACGAAAAACATAAGCATAAGAAAAGTTCAACTCCGTACTTCTAACCATTTGTAATTGAATAGCCTTTAGACTTGTTGAGAAGAGTTTCAAAAATTCTTTCGTTTGCTTTCCTGTGCAACTTTTTTCGACTTTGAAAAAGGTGGGAACTAGGGTGGTCTAACCGGTAGTACCGAAACCGGTAATACCGGTATTACCGGCCAATTTTGGGTACCGAAAATACCGGTATTAGAGACGGAAAATACCGGTATTTTCGGTATTGAAAGTTTTGCTGTCAGTATAAAAAATCTGACTTTTTCTTCAATGAACATTGTTGATGTCGTCCAGAATTTTCTCGCAATATACGAAATTTTGAAAACGGTACGAGACGTAGTAGTTCTTTTCCGTAGATTACCTATGAAAAACGTCCTGAATTCGGAAAAGGATTTTAATTAGTGGCTGATGCCAAGACACGCTGAAATACTTCAAGCCCTCGAACATGTTCAAGCTGTTGTGGAACTACTGCTCTGTGAGTTTTGCACTCTATATGAAGCCGACGCGGCGTTCCAATTTACGTTGGAACTATTATCAAATCAAGTCACAGATATTTCCGCCACTATTATTATGCTTTTCTAGAATGAATCCGAGAGAGACTATCCAAATACGCCGATCTTTTTGCTTTTTTGAATAATTCTGCCGTGGAGCAATTAATCAGAAACGATTTTTGAATTTTCTTCAAGGCATCCTGAGCTACTGCATGCGTATGGGATCTTGAAGCGTCTAATCATTCCTGATGCGATCGATGAAACTGAGACAACGATCATACCTGACGATCGGTACGAAGAAGATGCTTTTATGAATATTTTTCTGGTTTTATAACAAACTTGTGAAGAACACTTGCGTTGCTGGTGGCAAATACGTTGACGCCGGGATCCTTGCATACAATCCGTAAGGAATTCGCCTATTATGAATCGGAAGGGATTACGGGCAAGTATTTAACACTGATTTTCGAAGGTCTCAGTAGTTGGCAACATTGCTAACAAAATCCAATGCGGATTGGGAGATGAGTCGCTCAGTATGTAATGTCTACTTAAGTTTCGCTTTGCCCAGCTCAACAAGCAATGATTTTAGCATTTGAACTGTGTCTACAAATATTGTTTTTCATCCAGAAGTCCGAATCAAAAGTTTTTCTTTTACTACCTGAAATTTTCAACAAAACCGGTATTCTACCGGTATTACCGGTATTGACTCCATCAAATACCGAAAACCGGTATTTGACAAAAATGGCCAATACCGACCATCCTAGTGGGAACTTTAAGTTTTATGTAATTTCCTTTAAATTCGCACTACTTGCACTGACTTATCTTTACACAAGTGAAAAATTGTGTTATGAATGTGTATACTTGGGTTGCTTTTTAAGCGGATTGCATAAATCACTTGATTTTTTAAGCGAATTTCGACATTTACGCCGTTTTTCTACGCGATTGTTTTCACAAAGTTGTTCTACGCGGATGTACGTGGAACGTATTCCCCTCGCAAAGACCGACCTCATTGTATTAGATTCAAGCGAGTAGAAACGTGGTTATATTTTAAAATGCAGCTAAAGTTTACGATATTGGAGGACGGTTTTGTAATCCGTGATTATTTTTATCTTCAGTCATTATCAAGGTACATCATCGGAAAACATGTTCAAACAATCAAATATGGATGGTATAATTTGTGTATGCAGGGTACCCGAATTTTATAAAATTTTACGTAATGTTGTTAAGTTGTCCGGCACTGAGGGATTTCTCTCTACTTGAGATGGAAATGTGTGTACATATTTTGGCAATTTGACAATGCAATAATCAACAATCAGGAGTATTCATTATATAAGCCTTCATGTGAAATCGGTATTATTGAACAACTAATGCATAAATTTCAACTCACGTGCTTTACTATGATCTACCTACCAAAGAAAAAAAATGTTTTTTTTATGTTTTTGTTTTTTAGGAAGATTTTATATGTCATTTGTTTCCCAAATTGAGTTTCATTCTTGCAATGAAGCTGGATAGAAACAATAATGTTATGTAACATCTTTGCTTACAAACTAAATTTTCATTTTAAAGTTAGTGTGATTCACGTTTTGGATTATTTTCAACTATAAAACATAACACGCTTGCTTTTCACATACTAAAGGGCCACGCAGAATGGGTACTTTTGCGAACGTTTTGATTATTTTCCCGTTTTGACGCACGCAAATGCAAATGCTGAAACCATAACTTGTTTTCATCTACGAGCTCCGATTCGTATTTTTTTTGCTATGCCGCTCAACTATGGCGAATACGAAACGTGCCGCATAATAGTAAAGCATCGTGCTCGGCCCAGAACTTATTCTCACAGCTTCAGTTCTCAGCCTAAGCACACAGCATGCTGGATGAGCACACAGCCTGAACACACAGCCCAAGTTTTGAACTTGAGCTCGAGCCTGAGATGAGCCGCACCGCGCCATGTTCGATGCTGATGGTGAACACGAGCTTGAAGGAGAACGCGCGCTCGGGATGAACATGAACTTGCAAAACTGCACTCAAGCTCAGCGCCGCTAATGTTTTCGTGAAGACTGGTGCCGACAATAAAAATAAGTAACCCTTTTGAAAAGTGAAAATAATAGTTAAACTGCAACCGCTACGGTAGGGAAGAATTTCGGGGACGTGTTACGGGTAAAAGAGTCAGATAGACTTGCTTCGGAATAGATGGCTTCTTCGTTGCAATTATTCGTGGCCGTCCGAGACCGCATCGTGCTTTCGTGCTGTGTGGTGCTTTTCTCTCTTGACTGAAGGTAGTTTTTAATACTACCCGAAGCTATTTTCATTTCAACAGTGCTACTCAGCGCTATTTGTACTCACTGATCCCGTTACGATCTTTGCAAGGACCCGTGCCTGCGTTTTACGTTGGACCCCGTTTGCGGAAGTAAATTTCCGACAAGCGGTGGTAATCCTGCAGGGACACCGTTCTGGAAAAAAAAAACCTCATAGAAGGTCACGTCTCCACGCTCAGCAATGAGTATTAATGAAAACAAGAGGAAGGGTGAGTCTCTGAATTCTCCACTTCCTTCTAAGAAACAAGGTGTCAAGACCGTCCTGCCAAAGGATTCTGCCAATTGTGGTATCTGTTGCCGAGTTTTCTGGCTCTAGGAATGAGATTTTGAGTAACCTTCAGGGGATCGAGGTTTCATTCCAGCTTGCCAGGAAGGGTGACTGCTGCGTTTTGCCGGAATCCTTTGACGATCGCAAACAAGGGGCTAGTAACTCTAAACTTTGCGATAATATCACTCATTGCCTCGCAATAGTATTTTGTGATATTTCTAGTATCCACCATTTTCGTCAAACAATGAAACGGTTGCTAATTCGGTTGTTATGGCGTTTGTCAGTTAGTTGATGAAACACAGTGCACCCCCGTATAGGAAACACCTGATTTATACCTTCCACAGATTCTAGAAAAAAAAATCAAACCTCATTTCATGTTTCTAATACCCCTAAAGGTTGCTCAGAAAGTGATAGTAATAGAAATAGTTGTTCAGTGTTTTTTTTAGGAATGAAGGAGACTGAAATCATGAGTTTCCTAAAACTGGGTAGACTGTATCGACTGGGTGGCGTTGTGTTTCATGCTTTCCCAACCAGGGCTTTTCGATCAATTTGCCGTAGATACGACGTAGTTTTTCGCTAGTATTTGTTAGTATTTTTGGATACTGTCGAAAGTTTAGAGTTAGTTGTCCCTTGATCGCAAACGTCTTCTTCAGTATTTAACTGAGAAGCAGCATAAACTCTTCACATACTACAACAAAACTAAGCGATTGTTCAAAGTCGTCTTGAAAGGTCTCCCCAGTGATGATAAATCACTGGATGAGATTAAAATTGAAATTTCTAAATTACTTGGATTTTCACCAGTCCAAGTAATTAAGATGAAAAATAAATCTCACTCTGGTACTTCCCTTCTACAATTCCCTACAATTGGCAGCAAAGGATTTTGTTGAGGGCTGATCTTCAAATACTAACTCGCAACAAATCCAAATTTTTTATAATTGGTGACTTCAACGCCAAACACCGTTCATGGAATAATGCTCAAAGCAATTCCAATGATAAAATTTTATTTGAAGATTGTTCTGCGGGATATTATCCCGACTAGTTAGTCATAACAAAATTTTATCACAATTATATCAATATGTGTTACAAATAACAAAACCTGCAATAATTTTGTTATAAATTCTCTGCCAAAGATGAAGGAAATAAAATTTCATGATCGTCATAACATGATTATAACACAATGTGTTATGTTTATTTCCCCAGAAAAAAAATTGCCTACATTTTTGGTAGATAGGAATTGGAAAAAAAAGTAAGGTACCACCTATAGTATAACTTGAATCTACATTCAAAGTTGAACCAGCTGGACAAGATAATTGCCTACATTATGGATAATCATAATCTTTGCAAGAACATAATTTGTTATAGTATAAGCTATTTTCACCGCTTTTTATGTAACACAACGAGTTATAATTTTGTTCAATTAATAACATATTTAGTAATATTTTTGTTAAAACTAGAAGAGATTTTGTTACAATTTTTGTTATTTTAACTACTAATGGTACATGTTTTATAACAACCGCTGTAATAAATCTGTTACTATCTACTGGTCGGGATACTATTCTATATCCCAATGGACCAAGTTGTTTTTCTTCCAGTCGAAATCCTTCTACAATTGATTTAGTTTTAACTGATTCAAGTCAGCTGTGTGGTCAAATGGTAACTCATGCTGACTTTGACTCTGATCACCTTCCTGTGACGTTTGAAATCTCACTTTTAAATCTACTTTTAATTATCATAGAGCTGATTGGGATTTATATAAAACGTGTATCCATAGGAATTTTGATGTTGATATTCCTCTCGATACCAAAAGTGATATTGACAATGCGCTCGTATCTTTGATAAATTTAATTGTCGAAGCCAGAGGCATTGCAATTCCTAAATGTGAAATTAAATTCAACTCCATTATTATTGACGACGAAAAACGCCAAAGTTGTTGCAATTTTGAAGCCGGACAAAAATTCAGCTGAGGCTTCTAGTTATCGCCCAATCAGTTTGCTTTCTTCAATAAGCAAACTGTTTGAAAAGATTATTTTAAAAAGAATGATGGTTCATATTGATGCCACTTCTATTTTGGTTTTCGCCATGGGCATTCAACCACCCATCAGTTATTAAGAGTTACGAACTTAATTCGGCTCACCAAATCTGACGGATATTCGACTGGAGTTGCTCTTCTTTATATAGAGAAAGCATTTGACAGTGTTTGGCATGAAGGTTTGATTGTAAAATTGATGAATTTTAATTTTCCTCTGTACATTATTAAACTGATCCAAAATTATTTATCAGATCGCTCGCTGCAGGTAAACTATCAGAATTCTAAATCTGATAGATTACCTGTAAGGGCTGGTGTTCCCCAAGGCAGCATACTGGGGCCCATATTGTATAACATTTTTACTTCTGACTTACCTGATTAACCACCAGGATGTCAAAAATCTTTGTTTGCAGATGACACGGGCTTTTCAGCCAAAGGGCGAAGCCTTCGTGTCATTTGTAGTACATTGCAAAAAAGTTTTGATATTTTCTCTACTTACTTGCAAAAATGGAAAATTTCCCCGAATGCTTCCAAAACTCAGCTTATAATTTTCCCACATAAGCCTAGAGCTTCTTATTTTAAACCTTCTAGCAGACATATTGTCACTATGAATGGAGTTCCAATTAACTGGTCTAGCGAAGTCAAATATTCAGGACATCTGCGTGACCAAAAACTAACTTTTAAAAATCACATTGAAGGCCTTCAAGCCAAATATAACAAATATATTAAGTGTCCATATCCACTTATAAACAGAAAATCAAAACTTTGTCTTAAGAACAAACTTTTGATTTACAAACAAATTTTTAGACCTGCCATGTTGTATGCTGTTCCAATATGGACTAGTTGCTGCAATACCAGAAAGAAGGCACTTCAGAGGATTCAAAATAAAATTCTGAAAATGATTCTGAAGTTGCCTCCGTGGTATAGTACCAATGAACTTCATAGAATTTCTAATATTGAGACATTGCAACAAATGTCTAACAAAATAATTTCCAATTTTAGACAAAAATCGTTGCAATCTTCTATTGTAACGATTAGCACCGTGTACCCTTAGTATAAATTAGGTTAAGTTTAGTTTAAGTTGAAAACATTGCAATTCCTACATGGTTCAATTCAACCAGAGGAAAAACCCTAACTGCCAGAGGCAATTGAAATGTATTAATAATAACTAAAAAGTAACATAGCAAATAAGGATGATAGTGTTAAGAAAACACGGAACACCTAGTCTAAGAGATGAATGCATGTATTAGATAATTAGCAAATAAAATTAACAAAAAAAAATAAAACAAAAGTTCCCAAGAGATGAGTGAATTGCTTCGTGCACATACATACACATGCATACACACACGCAGACATCACTTCAACTTCTTGAGCTTAGTCGTTTGGTATGTGACACAAAAGGTCTCTGGTGTTCTAATATAAAATCATCTTTGGAATGAACATAGAGTATTTTCGAGTGCGAGAAAGGCAAAAACAACAAATTCAAACTGGTGTTACTCGAGATACAAGAAAAACACCTCTGATTTTTCGATATGATGTTCTTTATGGTTTATTCTTTAAATTGATGGGAAAATAGTGATTTATATCTTCGCTATCGAAAAGGTATTGCCATTTTAAAAAATACTAATTTTCTAAGTAAAATGTGAATAACTTTTGATCTGCGAAAGATATCGAGAAGCTACTATCACGAAAAGTTGCGACTTGAAGAGCTCTAAAAGTCGTCTGTGAGACGACTTAACTGGGGGGAATGATGGCTTTGGCAGGTTTTGTTCTATTATTGTCAGGAGGGTTTTTATGACTGATTATGCTCAAATTTGGGCTAAACATTCTTTGCATATCAAAGAATATTGTGGCCAAATTTCATAAAATTTGGTCGACAAAAACCCCCCTGACAATAATAGAACAAAACCTGCCAAAGCCGTCTTTTCCCCTGGGAAATGCGAAATAAAAAAGTTAGAACGGAAAAACTATATTTTATGGGACCACCCTAAGTTGAAATAAGAAAAAAGCTCTAGTTCCGTCAATTTAAGAGCTACAGACACAATTTTGTTTAGCAAAATGATTGGAATTAACAGAACTATAACTTTGCCAAACAATATTTACCTTTATTTTTGTAGATCAGAAAGTTAATTTTTCTATTTCTTGAAAATAAGGACCACCCTAATTCTCATTAACTTCCGAATAAGGTACTTACTATAAGGAACAACTTTGTAGAACAAATTATTTTTAGAACTCTGATATTTAAGGCTCAAAATAGCTATTTCCACTTAATTTGACTTTGTGGACTATTGTGCATCGTTTTGTCTGCTCTCCGTGCCCGCTCTCGGTGACCGTTGATCCTCGATTAGAAATGACGCGCGAGCGCTTTTTTACTTTAAAATTCATTTTATTCAGATTTGATTTGTTATTACAATTGTTTACAAGTCAAGTGGTTCAACGTTAGTTTTTCAAACTTCGGTTTTTAGTTTTTTTAAGCAGATGGCTATTACAATAAATTGGCTTTTGCACATTTTACATTTGTTACCTATTGGTACCGTTTTAATTATTAATTATACTACTACCTATCTTAACTTACTTAGCTTAGCTTAGACTGACTGTACATATAATGGTTGCTACTCCGTGATTGATAAGAGCTGGTGCAAATGGCTCTACGATCAAAGTGGTTGGGATTTACCTCCCATTCTCGAAGGGCACGTTTCGGCAGCTCGCAAATGTTGATCAATAACGGCGCCGGCCAAGTCCTTACAGTCAGTTGGGAAAGGGACCAAGAATACCTCTGCATCTCCACAATTACCACAGGAAGGAAGTTTTGTTAGTTGGATGGAGTAATCAGTAACATAAATCGGGTTTCACCATGGAAAGTGATGTGACCTTTGCAACTTCTACATAACAGTTTTAGCATTTTCTTAATTTGTTCAATTGTTCATCCAAAGTGAGCTGTTGTTCATTTGAGTTTCGGATTAGGCGCTTTAATTCTTTAACGCAAGGAATGGACCGGAATAAAATTGAAAATTATGTAATATTCACGGCTATTGAACAACATTGATAGTAATCGGAAAGCTAATGTCAATCAGAAACTCTTATTTTATCTCTATTTGAGGTTACGTTTACTTTACATGTCATTTATTTTGCATTACTTTCGCGCTCGTGAGGGTGTGTCGTTTGCCGTTTGTCGTTTGCCAGTATACCGTAATCAGGATCTCACTGGTATTATTCCTGATGATTGAATAGAATTCTGAATGTTGTGCCCTATTTTAAGGTATTTATTCTGAATGACCTAAAGCTTCTTCCGATGGGTCTTCGGACATCCTTACCAGACTGGACACCCATATTCCAGCGTCGGGGCAACAATGTACTTGAACACCGCCAGTTTGTTGCTGATGGTAATTTTGGATTGGATAGAGGCATATCATCATAGTTGTTCCTTTCATTACTAGGTCGTCAACGTGCGCCCGAAAGAGGAGTTTTCTGTCAAGCATTACCCATGTAACCAATAAGCACTATATTCCGCCAAATCGGCCAAATAGTGCTACTTTAATGCTTATAAGTTTTTAAATAGTCGTATAGTGGCCCTATATGGCGGTTTGGCGTAATATAGTGCTAATGGTTACTTGGGTAGTCCGATATAGCGGACCTCGTCGGCCCATTCGATTCCCACGTTGTGCAACCTGATTTTGGTGGACGGTTTCAAACTATAGGAGTTGCGATGAGGGAACACTATCGTCTGTGTTTTGTCTCCATTGACCTGTATCTTCCATTCCGTTAGGTACTTAGTGTACGTATCGGGACCGCATTGCAGTTGCGATACGAGCGTACGCATGACACGTCCTGCGTAGGTGATAGCTGAATCATCGGCGAAGAGTGATAGAGTTCCTCCACCCGGAAGAGGAGAAATATCGGAGGTGTATAAGTTGTACATCAACGGTCCAAGTATGCTTCATTGGGGGACACCAACGGCAATCGGATACGAATCCGAGAGTGCGGAGCCAACAGAAACTTGAGAAGATCGACCGCCGAGGTAGTCGGAGATGATTTTCACCAAGTACACTGGAAAGTTGTACTGGAAGAGCTTGTGAATCAGACCGTCATACCAGACATTGTCTTTTCTTCATCTAACAGGCCCATGACGCACTGTGGTCGGATTTCATGAAATCGTGGCATTAATAAATAACTCCTTAGGGTTGCCTCATAGAAGTTTGGTGTCTTCCACAAGTTGCTGCATGATAAGTAGGCCTTCATATGGTAGTAAAAAATAGTTCGGAACTCTCCCGCTAGGGCGGCGCTTCAGCTAACTTTTTATATGAGCGTGATAGGATGATGGTGTCTTCAGCAAAGTTCAAGAATTCAGTATTATGAGCAACTCTTGTGAAGGAACCATCGTTGAAAAGGCTTTTGATTTTGAGATGCAATGCGTTTTATGTAAAAATTGTGATTTTATATCCAAAATTTGATTACTTCTAGCTTTGCAACCGAGGCCAGTTAACACGATGGTAATCACGCTGTTGGCGCAGGTTGACTTTCTTATCTAGGTCGAAGACCACCGAAAGGTGGTCGGAGGACAGGTCGGTCAGGGTTCGCATGACAGAGCAATTGTCCGCCACGTTGGTCACCACGATGTTGAGGGAGGATCCCGTGCCGGTTGACGAGAAGAACGTCGTCAGTCTTCAGCCAGCACCATGCCATTCTTGTTGTTCCGAGAGTTGCCCCAGAGCTATTGACGGGCATTCAAGTCCTCTGCGACGATGATTTTTTGTCTCTAGCGGGTCAGCCTCTGGATGTCGTTCTTCAGATGTTCGGAAGATCCATCTAAGTTCCTGCTCTTTTTTTTTTTTTTTTTTTTTTTTTTACTAGGGAGAATGCATTTACACACTAACCCAGTACACGTGCATTGTAGTTGCCAAACTACCACACGGAAGTGTACTGGAGTGTCGGACTCGACCATACCGGTAATACCGACTAAACTCCCTTGGGCTCCACCATCGTTTCCCCCAGGAACTACCTCTCAGTACTACTTCTGGGGGATGGCAGTACTAAACGTACTCGCTCGTTCTCGCTCACACAGGCACCCGTCCCGTTCGAGACTGACTTGGGTGCTCGCTCTATCGCACTCTCAAACACACCCTACATACTCTGTTGCACCTCTGTCATGCCGTGCGGGTCTAACTTGTGTGCCCACCCTTCTCATGCCATGTGGGTCTAACTTGTATGCCCACCCAAACCCTTGATTCATGCTCATACACTCCATGCTTGCACACACGCTAACGCTCCTATGGGTCTGACTTGTGTGCCCACCCTTCTCATGCCGTGCGGGACTAACTGTTGTGCCTACCCTTCTCATGCCGTGTGGGACTAATTCTATGCCCACCTTTATCGTACCATGTGAGACTGCTCACCTCTTTCATTCGGTTCGCGCTGACACATACTACTCGAGTCATTCGACCTAACACTCCCTCTGGCATCCCTTGTGGGACTCTTCGCTTAGGTTCCCACTTCTGACATACCATGTGAGTCTGACTCACCTCATTCATGCCATATGAGACTAGCTCAACACGACTCAACTCATTCCTTTCGTACCATGTGAGACTGACTTGGATGCTCCCCCACACTCCTCTGCCACGCCGCGGGGTATCAGTAGTCGTAGGAACCAACATTCCTGCGCTACTCCCAGCGCGGCGTGTGCAGTCCATACATACACCTATTCATTCACACTTCTGCCATGCTTCGAGGTGACGATCTCGGTTGCCACCCGCTGCGCCATTACCTCTGCATGGGCAGACCATTCACACACTTCTTCGCGTTCGGCACTTTCGCTCTAACTAACCAATCACAAGTTAGTCATGCTTGTCGATTGTTGCTCGGCGCGCCAGATTCTCTGCAAGCTGCAGGCAATCTGAGTGGTTGCAGTCGAGACTGCGTTCCACTTCTCCACCGCTTGACACATCCTTTGGATAAGATTATCCGGAGTTGTGTCCCGGCCGCAAACGTCTAGCATTGCTCTTCTTTCGACGTCGAAACGAGGACTTACGAACAGTATGTGCTCTGCAGTTTCGTCAACACCTGGGCAGTCAGGGCAGACGGGGACCTCCGCGTGCCCAAACCTGTGGTGGTACTGTCGGAAACAGCCATGGCCCGACAGGAATTGTGTCAGATGGAAGTGAACCTCCCCATGGGGTCTCCCCACCCAGCTTGATATGTTAGGAATCAGCCGGTGGGTCCACCTACCTTTCGAGGAGTTATCCCACTCGCGCTGCCATATGGCAACCGAAGTCACCCTGGTACGCTCGCGGGCTCCTCTGGTGCCACGTAGGTCAAAACACTCCTCGTCCTCCCGGATGACCAGCCCGACTGGCATCATACTCGCTATCACGCAGGATGCGTCGCGCGATACCGTGCGGTAGGCCGATATCACCCTGAGACACATCAAGCGGTAGGTGCTCTCCAGTTTCTGCAGGTAACTGGTTACCCCCAGTGCTTTTGCCCAGGACGGGCCGCCGTACCTAAGAATAGATGCGGCAACGCCTGCCAGTAGCCTACGTCTACTGGCGCACACCTTGGAGCTGTTGGACATCATCCTCGATAATGCCGCCACAGTTCCTGCTCTGAACCGGGCAATATGCAGAGATACAGACGATTGGGCCGCCGGACGACGCCAGCTCGACACCGACAGCTTCGATCATGGACAGCCGGAAATCCGGGAGCATCCTGTACTCCAGACCTCTTTTTATGGCGATGGCTACGCCGCCGCCGGGTTGGTCATTGATCCAATCGAGTCGGACGATAGAATGATGCGGGAGACTGAAGTTCTTGGTTGTCTTGAACTTCGTTTCCGTCAGGAACGCGATGTCAGCTTTTTCGGTATGCAGGAAGTTGATAGCTTCCAGCTGTTTCTTCGCCACCGAGTTGGCGTTCCAATTAAGGACCTTGAGGGCGAATGTTGCAGCGCATTTGCATGAGTATCTTCTGCATCTCGGTGATGAGAAATGCTAGTTGATTGATAGCCTGTGACAAGTCGTTGCTGGAGAGATGTAGTCGATGGCGCGGTGGTGCATTGCCCCAAAGTCCTGGGGGCGGGCCGGCATATGCTTGCTTCTGAGCTGGCTTTGCTCCTTTTGGTGGGAGTAACTCCGGGAAACTGTCGGGGCCGAGGTCGATGTTGTCTTGCTGCTTCTTCGGGCAACGGTTGCGCTCTTTAGCTTGCTTCCGAAACGCTTGTAGTACCGGTATTTTGGCTGCCAGGTCTATGTAACCTAGATGTTAGTCACGCGAACAGGAACGACATTAGCAATCTTATACTTTTGAATCTACTGTCTTTTTATACATAGAAAAAATGAAAGGCGGGTCCGTAACTTACATTATTCTGATGTCCGTGTCAAGAATTCATGCACGGGATTGGTTGATTCTAATAGTTTTATTGTATAATTGTTTTTCAATAGTTTGTCGTAAATAATCAATGAAATTGACAAATTTCTGGAGAGTTTTAGAGTCTATTGATATGAAAATCTCCAAAATCCATTGAAAGATAAAGCTTCTATTAACGTTCAAAATCTTACATTATTCCATGATGGGTAAGACGTTGGCCAACGTAAAAAAGCAGAGGGTCAGCGGCGCGTTTAAGGTCCTCGTCCTCGCTGAGTGTTCACCGCTCTCATCGTGGTTGATCATTACGCGCTTTATGATCTTCATCAGTGGGGTCCCTGCCATCTTCGACTCAGTGGATACCTCCTCCGACTTACCGTATAGCACAGGGGTCTTAGAAGAGAACTGATATTAATAGCTAAATAATTTCGGGGTCTGAGTCATTTGGTGTGAACTCTTTTCTTAGTCCTTTAGCATAAAGCCATTTGGCATACCGCCTTGGCCTAAAACATATTTGCCATAATTTAAACTGCGTAAAAAGAGTAAAGATCAGGGTTTGCAGGAATCGCTCTCGATAGATACCGAACAACGATAAAAGAGAGGCAAAAACCTGTTCGAATCATAACAAGTCATGAAAACAAAACTATCGCACTTCTCACGGGCTGTAGAACAAAAGGTCGAAGGTCAAAAGGTCGAAGGACAAAAGGTCGAAAGTCAAAAGGTCGAAGGGACAAAAGGTCGAAGGGTCAAAAGGTCAAAAGGGACAAAAGGTCGAAACAAAAAAATGCGTCAAAAGGTCGAAGGACAAAAGGTCGAAAGGAAGAAAGGTGCTTCGTTCTTATTTTTTCTCCCTGTTACCTTCTATTTTCTTCCTTCTTTATTTTTCCTTCCTCGTTCTTCCTCCTTGTTTCCTTTCTTCCATTATCCTTGCTTCTTTCTTATATCTTGCTTTTTTCTTCCATATTTCACTATTCTTTTTTCTTCTTTCTTCTTTTCTTTTTTTCCTTTTTCTTTCTTCCTTCTTCCTTCCTTATTTCTTTCTTTCGTCTTTCTTACGTCTTTCTTCCTTCTTTTTTCTTCTTTTTTCATACTTTCTTCCTTCTTTATTCTTTTTTCCCCTTTTCTTCTTGTTTCCTGTTTCTTTTCTTTCTTGTTTCCTGATTTTCTTCCTTCTTTCTGTTTTCTTTCTTCTTCTTTTTTTCTTCTTCTTTCCTTCTGTCTTCTCTTTTTCTTCATTCTTTCTACCTTCCTTCTTTCTTAATTCTTGTTTCCTGTTCTTCTTCCTTCTTTCTTCCTCCTTTTTTCCTTCTTTGTCCTTTATGTCCTCTATCTATATTTTTTCATTCGCTGTTACTTGCTTCTTCTTTCTATCTTTGCTTTTGTTCCCTTGTGACTTCTTCCTTCTTTCTTTCTTCCGTCTTTATTCATTGTTTCTTCCGTCTTTCCTCCTTCTTTCTTTTTTCCTCCTTTCTTTCTTCTTCCTTCCTTCTTCCCTCCTTTTTTCCTTATTTTTTCTTTATTTCTTACTTTTTTGTTCTTTATTCCCTGTTACTTGCTTCTTCTTTCTATCTTTGTTTTTGTTTCCTTGTATCTTCCTTCCTTCTTCTTTCTTGATGTTTTCATTATTGCGTCTTATCTCCTTCTTCTTTATTCATTCTACTGCTTTCCCTCTTTTTTTCATTTTTCCTTTCAATTTATTCCTTCTTTCTCCCTTTTTTCTTCTTTCTTTTCATCTTCTTTCTTCCTTATTTCTTTTCTTTTTTCTGTTTTTCTTCCATCCTTTTTTCTTCATTCTTCCTACTTTCTGCCTTCTTTCTTCTTTTTTCCTTCCCTGTTACTTGCTTCTTTCTTCTTTCTTCTTTTTCCTTTCATTGTGTCTTCTCTTCTTTTTTCTTCTTCCATCCTTTTTTTTCCTTTAATTTTTATTTCTTCCATCTCCCTTCTTTATTCCTTCTTTTTTCTTTTTTTTGGTTCATATTTGTACTTCATGTCTATCTCATTTCATATTTCTTACTTCTCACATCACACTTCTCACATGTCACTTTTTATTTCTCATTTCTTCCTTTAAACTTATCACTTCTTATTTCTCACTACTAACTACTCACTTCTCACTTATCAATTCTCACTTACCACTTCTCATTTCTCATTTATCTATGCTCATTACTCCCTTCTCACATCTTACATGAGTAGTGAAACTCATTTCTTGTGTTTTTGTCTTTTCGACCTTTTGTCCTTCGACCTTTTGACCTTCGCTGTTATGACACATATTCGACCTTTTGACCTTTTTTCCATTCGTCCTTTTGTCCTTTCGACCTTTTGAGCCTTCGACCTGTTGTCCTTTCGACCTTTTGTCCTTCGACCTTTTGTCCTACGACCTTTTGCCCTTCGACCTTTTGACACAGATTCCTTCTCACGGCATACAAAATCAAGGTAGGCTCGTAAAGAAAAAGACAGGTCAGAAGTGACGTGATTGCTATCGCAGTATGAACGAGTGCAAAAGAAGGCTAAACTAAATCGTAGAGAGTTGGCTTGCTTCGTCCCGAACAGCGATAGCAGTGACGTCAATTGTTTACAGTGAAAATTGATGTTTACATACTTGTCGATAGTTCCTTGTTTTTGTATGCCGTGCGCACTTCTAAAAACTGATTCGGATAGGCGGCCCTCACCGAGGGGGTTTTATAAAACACGTTTTTCTCGCTCATTTTATGTTGGGGACCATATTATTTTCGCACAGGTGTGTAAAACAAGTGTAAATGCATCATCAGAACTGGTGTCCCCCGCAATTGGGGCTTATTGAAAAAAATATATCATGGGTTGTAGCCCCCCGAAACATTTCATTATTGTTTGTAACAGCTACAGAAAAACGTCTCTGGTGGTGCAATTGGTGCAACACGCAAACAAATGGCACCGGAAACTCCGTGTTTGCTTGGTGTCGATTTGTTTCAGATTAGTGACGTTTTAATTTCAAAGCCTGCTTTCCATTTGAATGGCCCAAAAGTTTAATGGTAAGTAAATTAATGGGATAAGATAAATAATTTATGAAATAATTACCTCTAACCTCCTTTAATTTATTGATATCGCAGGAACTTGAGCCGATTCAGATATGTACCCATTCTTATTGTAATCGCATATATATATATATATATATATATATATATATATATATTAATTCTTATGCTTTTCCATCATGCGAAATTATCGATAGCTAGTGCAGACGATAGTGTTAAAAGTGACACTTAGATATATGTTGCTTTTGTAGTAGTTTCGTGACACAGCTTTGATTGAAAATAGCAAATTTATTTTTGGTCTCATTTTTAGTCATTCAAACCTTTTAAAAACTTTCAATAACATTATTAAATATAAAAGGGTTTACCACCAAATGAGACACCAAGTGCAAATGACAAAAAAAGAATCCCTTTCACATTGAACCGCTTGAGGGAAAGTCTTTCTTTCGTGTATCCCCAACCTACGCTTCCACAGCTGGATTCCATCACCATCATATGCAAAGGAGCGTCTCCAGTGCTGGTTGTTCATCCTTGGAATGCCTTTTTTGTGCCTCCAGGAAGTCCGTCGTTGTTATGCCTGGTGGAAGCCAGTACTGAGTGGTGGAATGGAAAGCAATGGAAACACTCCCTCACACGCAAACTTCCACCTGTAGCAGCGCCCCTTCTCCTGTCAGGGAATCCACTTCGCTTGAGCCTTCTGGAACACCGACCATGGAAGGAGGCGGAAATGGCCTCCGCTTGATGCCACTATAAAGAGAGAGATAAAGAGCTCCACATACACTCTTCCTGGTAATGCCCAGGGTGAAAAGCGAGCGCTCCGGATTATGTTCATGATGTTGAATGACGAGAAAGTAGATTAGGCCATCCTTTGAGCCAGCATCTGCCGGCAGCCGATGGACCGATCCTCCCGGGGACACTCGGGTTATGTTCTGTCAAGTGGCCTCTCTCTTTCGGTGAGGATGACATCTCACCTCCCCCCGAGTGCGTCCCATATCCATGGGTCCGTTGAACAGCGCCACTATTGAAGTTACCAACAACATAGGCGCAGTTTCGTACATTTGGACGAATTTTGCTTCCTGCCACATTTTGCAGATTAGTATGGATGAGGAGACATTTGATTGTTTTGAGACAATCGATTGTTTTCATATGATTTTAAAATGATGACTGTTCTGTAAATAAAATCCACATTATTTGTAACAATTAGTCTGGCCTCGCACTAGCTACGCCAACGATTCCCGTTGATTTTTCGATAGAATAGAGAACCGACAACAGCGGCGATCTGCTATCATCCGACAAAGAACGTGCTCTCGAGTGATGCTGAGAAGGCGAAATTATTTTTATAGAAATTATGATGTTCTTTGATCTACGCCCCTCCATTCAATCGCTTCGAAGGATTCTACTTAATTAACCCCGTTCTTGTGCACCGGGACGTCTGCAAAATGAATGTTTGAAGCTCCAGGAAAAAAAATCGGTCCCGATTTTGCTTTCGGTTAGGTGGGATGGAATTTTATGCAAATAGTTTAGCATTATGAATCGCAGACCGTAGCTACGGACTGGGATAACACAGTCGATGGAATGAATCTAATTTAGCATATCTCTATTCTTCTCCGTGCAGCTTTGCTCAAATGCCAGCAGAACTGTTCTAATTAATGGTACAAATCTGCTGCTAATTACTCTGTTGCAGAGCTCAATCAGCGCACTCTACTGTGCACCTATAAGCTATGCATTCACAGGGCTAGTGCTGGATTACTTTCGGATGGCTTTAAAATATTTTCGATGGAAAATAGGTTTGGCAAATGATTGTTTTTTCAGTACATTTCAGTTTTACAGTTTTTGCGTGCTGAGAATCAGATTATTGGATATTATGACCCAATGTTTCAAATCTTTTCAAGTCAACTTTATTCTGCAACCTTAGTCGCTACCAAGCCTGTCCGCGTTTTGAACGGCAGCGATGGATAGACAGTACATTTATGTCCGGAGAGCATCTGCACACGTGCCTCAGCACTTCAATTCAAAACGCCTCGCTTCCATCGGCTTAGATGTCGTTCGGCCTGCCTGGCCTGGCAGCTCTCAGTCGCACTGCACTATTATAATTAAACCCACGAGCTTCACCACGCGGAGGCTCCCCGTTCGCTGCACGATCGTCGGAAATGCAGTCAGTCCGTCTGGTGGCTGTCGCGCGTACAATATTGAATAAGCCGATGCTTAATTCTGTGTTGTTGTACACATATACAGAACGAGGCGGGTATAATAGCTCGATGATAGATCCTGGAACCGAGACGAGATGAGCCGTGATGCATATTATAGCCATTGAGGAATAATCATGCTAATTGCAAAGTGATACAACTCCCCTTTAAAGTGAGCGGCAAGTGGAATGAACTTTGTTTAATGTTTTGAATTTGTGTTAAAGTCCTATTCTCCCTTTCAACCTTTCAAACCTACATGAAAGCACTGAAAATCTGAAGATGCAGTGGAAGAGTTTCCTCTGTTGAATCCAGCTACTAAAATACGGTAATTAGGCATAAATACTTATGTTGGCACCAGGCAATCAATATTTTGGAGCAGGAAGTTCTACTGAAAAAGACCATGATGTTGAGCTCGATCTTTGTTTAACCTCTTGAATGCGAAACTGAACAACTATTTCAATCAGTCCACCGTTTTTGTTGCAAAGAATGTGCTAGGGTTGAAAATCGCCTGAAGCACTTTGCGAGATCTAGGATCTACTAGTCTTCATCCTCCGCCTTGCACGATTCGAAGTCATTTCTTGTTATACAAACGACAACCTATACACAAGATAATGAATAAAGCAGGAAACCAATTTGAACTTTACAACTTTAGGACAAAGTTGGATCTCACCATAACCAGGCATCCACCAGTTGGACAAAGCCCGAATGTTTCCATCGCTGCTGGCAGTCGCTGGAGGAACTTTTCCGCTCTGAATAAACGAACGGAAAAGTTCACTATTCCGCACTCGATAAGATTTATGGCTCCACGTGAAAAAAACCGTCAGATAACAGCGGAAGTCAGTTTGGCGTAGCACGGCAGAAGCAAAAATAAAATAAAAGTGAATCTCTGACGCACTCTCGAACATCGAGATCCAGGCAGGCAAAGTGAAAACTTTTCCATCCGAGCCGAGTCGAGCAACAGAGCAGAAACGGTAACAACCGCGGCGCGTCGGATGCAGACCTCTGCCGATTTGTATGCCATAAATTGTGTGGGCGCTTATCAGGGCTGCCGCCATCATCACTGTCACCATCAGCGCGCATCGTTTTAGGTTGCGTCCCCGCCGTCGCCACCGCACTGGCAATGCTTCACAACGGGAAACGGGTGCGAAATGCAACCGAGGCGTAAGGGACTGAAGGGAATATAAACATTGCCCCAAAGATTAGTAAGGAATAACAGTTAGAGTTTCCATCCCGGGACATCCCGGGACAAAAAATCCCGGGATTTAGGAAAATTCGGGATTTCCCGATTCCCGGGATATTATTTTTGAAATCCCGAAAATCGCGGGATACCCGGGACAAAAAATATTGTTTCTTTTCGGGTTGGCAAACAGTGTAACGCGAAACCCAACTTAGGTGATAAACTCATATCATATTTTTATACCTCCCATCAGACATGATTTTTTTCCTTTTCATCTTATTATTAAATTAGTAAGAGAGGAACAGGCATGAAAATGTCGGAGATAGTTAATAGAACACCATCACAAAAAATATTAGATTCACTTATACTACTCAATGGAAGGCTACTGACTGATACTTTTTCCAGCAGCTACAGCTCTCTATTAATTAAACGACAAGTATCTACAGTACAAGATCAGCTACATCTATTTGGCGCCTGCTTCCTACCCATCTCTCGTCTCCAGCGAGGTTGCGTACACTAGCTGATATTCGCCTTGCTAATCTCCTCGCGCCGCCCAACATTGAGTCAGTCTTCCTGAGCTTGTTGTCTCCAAAACAATTCTTGATTCAATTCATGTCCTTCCAATCGACGTTCGTTCAAAAAGCTTTCCAGCACATGCACAAGTACAAGTGGTCCGACTCCGCTCTGCCTAATTTTTTTGGTGTATCGCTTCGATCAAAATCAACTCTGGACAACAGGCTGCAATCAATTTGTCCAATTTTCGGCTTCTGTCAAAATTGTATACCAACTTTAATCGCGTAATCAACACCCAAAAAACAAATCTGACAATTATTGTATAAAATCTGGGCATATATAATTCTGTAAGCTTTTTATGCAGATATTGTATTAAAATAATACAAATCTGTATTGTTTCAATACAACAATTGTATTAAAATCTTCCGCAATTGTATTTGCCAAATTATTATACAGTTTCTGTAAGCAGAACTTATGCAGAACTGTATTAAAATCTGCCATCCGCTGGTTGGTTGTATCAAGATTAGGAAGCGATCTGTTCAAGATTAGTAAGAGCTGCAGCTTTTGGCAAAAGCATCAATTAGTAGCCTGCCATGGGTGGGAGGATACTCTAGTATTGTGTTTTCTTTGTGAGGGGGTTCCCATTAAGCATATGCGGTATTTCGAAAAATTTCGTTTCAGGTGGTTCGAAACGAAATTCCGCGGAATTTCGCGAAATTTTAGCATGGCGAAATCGCATTTCATGATTTCGTTTCGTTTCGTAAAATTACAAAAATTTCGCTAGAAAAAACTAGCTTCTAACGAAATTTAACGGAATTCCGCGGAATTTCGAAACAAATTTAAACTTAAACCGTTATTTATATTATCAAAAATTTTGGCTGCGCCGCTAAGCAAAATCGTTAAGTTGTTTTCAAAACTTTAGGTTATACAATTTTTTCTATTAACGCTTACTACATAACCCCATTATTAGTCGACAAATACGTAGTTTTCTTCTATAAAACGTCTTCAGTGTTTCCAAGTTTCAAATTTATATTTTGTGATATTTTTTAATATTTTTTTAAAATATTTTTTAATATCCTCCTTTCATGAGGCTCGGAAGCCTCCTTTCAAGAGGCTCGGAAGCCTCCTTTCAAGAGGCTCGGAAGCCTCCTTTCAAGAGGCTCGGAAGCCTCCTTTCAAGAGGCTCGGAAGCCTCCTTTCAAGAGGCTCGGAAGCCTCCTTTCAAGAGGCTCGGAAGCCTCCTTTCAAGAGGCTCGGAAGCCTCCTTTCAAGAGGCTCGGAAGCCTCCTTTCAAGAGGTTAAGAAGCCACCTTTCAAGAGGCCTTCAATAGTCAAAACATTTCCTACAGTCTGTCCCCTGATGTAAGAACTTAATTTTAATCGGGAAGTTAAAAAAATGAAAATTTCAGGAAAGTTTATTCCGTTAGATTTCAGGTCCATTTTTGAAATACTTGAAGAGCTACGACTATTTTCATTTACAGCAAAAAAATCATAGGGGGTATCTCAATTAATGCAAAAGTTCAAAGGGTACCTCTCAAGAAAATGGTTGAGAACCGCTGTTTTTTTAACAATGAGTGTTAAACTAATTTTTTGCAATTCCTGATCATAATACCTGTTTTACAGTTCGTCTTTGAGTGATAAAACAGCCTACTTTTCCACACCAACCAAATGGGTGCTTTAATGACCATTATGCAACTCAAATGGGTCATGAACTAAATAGTTTGATGGACATGACATCACAATTTTCCAAATGCAAGTTCTTCTTCCGCCTAATGGCTTGAAGAGCCATGCAATGTGGTAAGATAACATGGAATCTGATAGTTCTCTGCAAGAGTTCGCAAGAGTAATCATGTGGAGTAAATTAGTCTGTACAATTTGGTACATATTTAACATATTGAAGCCCATTTTTCGTCATTGCAAAAAATAGCGTGTGCAACTCGTTGCAAAACTCGATTTTTTCAGCACTCGTAGTATTCATCCAACTCGGCATGCCTCGTTGGATAAACGTACAACTCGTGCTGAAAAAATCATCTTTTTGCAACTAGTTGCACAAACTACTATTTCCGAAGCAAGTATACAATAAGGATAACTTTTTGTATCCCAAGAATATTATTTAATTGGTGAGCTGTGCATATTTGCTGTTTTTCGGACAATCATGATTAGCAATTACGATGTGTACAGTTAATCAAGCTAAGCTCTTCTTTGACTATTTCCACAATATGTGAGGAACATTGAAGATTTGTGGACATTTCTAGATTTTCGCATGGAATTTGCAAAAAAAAACGAGCAATGGGTAATGTTTTCATCATAACCGCGAGTAGACGTAGGACCTTTATAATCGTAACATATTTACATTTAACTTCTTACTTTTGGATCTATGGAGTTTGATTATAGTATTGATATTGGAAACGGCAACTTCCATGCTGTGTAGAATTATTAGCAATTTGTTTATTCAAAACTTCTGGAAATAAAACTTATAATTAAATACATAATTAGAATTGCTTTGTTTCTAACTATGAAGCCCTTATTTACTCAAGCAAATGTAGGGCATTTATAGATTTCTTATTGATGATAGTATTTGAAGTTTAAAAATTATATTTATAGAATTTTCAAACTTGGGCAAAATGTGCTATTTTAGGGGAACTGTCCCGTTTTTCAAACAAAGAAATACAGCACCAATTTCGTTGCTTTTTTTGCTAACATGCGTGCTTACTGATGAAAAAAATCACAACAATAAGAAACAAGTCAAGGAGCAGTAACCCTACTAAAATAGAGGAGGTACTGCTAATACATCAACGAAAATTTTTTTAATGTTTTGATTCCAAACTCCTAGTCTACGACAAGTTTAATAATACAATTTCTCAGAAAATGAAAAACAAAGAATACTATTGTTTATTTAAATATTTTTAGGGAAATTTTTTTTTACGGACTTTTTAAAACAATTACATGTCATATAGCGAACTTTTTCTAATCTGAAATGAATATGACCACTATTGCTGATTGTGCATCTTTAATTGCTAATGCCTTCTGCAAATAAATGAAAGTTATTTTTTTTTTTAAAGTTTAGTACCAAGCACAACTTAACATATGGTCAGTCATATGACATGACTCGTACCTATCCCAGAATCATGTGGATTATGAAACCAATCACCTGGATGAGCAGACCAACTCTCTAATTTTATTCTTCTTCATCTACCACCGCTGCCCTCGCTGCCATCATCGGCTTCCAGCCGTGAACTCCGGACGATGCGATGGGCGATTGCATCCATTGCAACCGACACCACTGCATCCGACCATCATCAAGCACAGAATGCCAAAAAAAATGCGCCCACTTCTTTCATGCATATTCGCAGACCCACCGGCAGTTAAACCGCTGGTGACTGCATGCTGTCGCTATGTAGGTAAACATCGAACGAACGAAACAAAAAATGCGCGAGCAAAAGCACGTCAGTACGCGCTGATGTCACAAACTGTAATAACTCGCTCATGGCAAGCACTGTTCTTTTATACACAAAGAAAATCTTCCGGTAGACCCGAAGGCCCCCCAATCAACACAAACTCGTATATAATGTCACATAGGATGCTAAAGTGGAGGCGATATACGTACAAGTTGTATGGGGAAGTACGTTTTATCGCCTCCACTTTAGCGTCTCATATGACATCACATACGATCTTGTGTTGATTAGGCCGTGACATACCGCATTCTGATATCCGTGTTAGGAATGCGCGGGATTGGTTACATATGGAATTTTTACTGGCTTTGACGAGAATTGAAATTTTCAATAGCGTATCGTTGATAATCTTGAGTTTCGATGAAATAGGCAAAATGGTGGAGAGTGTCCGAGTCGATTTATATATAAATCTTAAAAATTCACCGAAAGATAAAGGCGCTAGTAACGTTCAAAATCTTCTCTTTCAGCGTAACGCTCTCGATTTCCAAAAATCTAAATGACACACAGTATAGTAAAGAAAGACGTCAGTCCTACGTCAAAAAATCCAGGACGGGTTGAAATATCATTCAAATTGCTGAAAGTTCTTTACTTATGATTGCTTTTATCTCATACTGACTAAAACAGCTGTTCTCATATGTCAAGGACACACAGACAATAGCTCAGTTTGCCGAGCTGATTGTATATAAGACTATGGGTCTGTGAAATTCAATCTGAAGTACATATCTTTGTGCATTTTAGAAAGGTGCACAGCATTCTTCTAGTGAGTAAATGTAAGCTATATATATGTAGACTAAATATCCCACTAAATAAAAAAATAAATTTAAGCATTAAATTTCTGATTTTGAATTAGCTCAATACTATAAAACCACGCTGACAAGACAATATGAAGTATGCTTCAGCATAATTACATTATTCTTAAGTGAACTAAGGTTTTAAACGAAATTTGAATCCGTATATGAAAAATCCCACAATTTCTATATTTTTTTATACTTTCTGGTGTGAAAGCGGCATAAATGCTGGGTTATTGCCTTATCGCCAATGGTATATGCGGCGAGAATGCGGTGATTTATCACAGACTGCCTCTTCTGTTATTATAATAGACTTATAGACTTCAAAAAAAGTGAAATCCGAATTGAGTACATAATGTGAAACCAATTCAATCAAAATTCCGCGGAAAAAAAATTGAAATTTCGTTTCGTTTCGAAAAATTTCGAATCAAATGAACCTTGATTTCGTTTCGTTTCGAAGTTTCGAAAGTAAATCCATATTTCGTTTCGTTTCGATCCGAATCAACATAGACATTTTAAATTTCGTTTCGTTTCGTTTCGTTAGGAAAAAGTGTGTTATCGCATACCCTTAGTTCCCATATATCTAATAGGTGATGAGCCCAGTACGATTCTACTGCGCATCTTCTATCTTTCGTCACTAGGGTATTAAATGCAATCCCAGCCACTGTCTAAACCCAATGCATATTCAAAACAATGCAAACAGTCAAGCCGACTTCAACCGCCAGCGAACCCTTCTTCTCGGACTCAGCGATCATATATTCCAAAAGTGTTCCAAAATCTGTACTATCCGGCCTTTCTAAAATATGAACTTTACCCCTGAACATTGAATAAAATCGTTTTTAAATCCAAAAAATAAGTTCTCTAAGGAAACATCGAAAAATCCCGGAATCCCGGGATTTCCCGGGATATACGAACAAGTTCATCCCGAATCCCGGGACAACGAAAATGTCCGGGAAATGGAAACTCTAATGACAGTTGATCAAAACTGCAGTTATTGGCCCGTTTACATATGAGCTAGTTCTAGCGGACAATGCACTGTCCGACAATACTAGCGCGAAATTAGCATAATGTAAACAGGAATTGTCATGTGCTAATAGTGTTTACATTATGCTAATATCGAGCTAGTATTGTCGGACAGTGCATTGACCGCTAGAACTAGCCTATATGTAAACGGGCCATATGGGAGTAATACATCCAAGTTAGCATTGTCTTTGCAGCACTGGGGAGCTTCCATATACACGGAAAAATCTCTTTCTCTTTTGTTCTTCATAAATTTTGACATTTACTGGCGTTGTTGTTTTCTTATTTATTTGCAGCGTGAAAGAGACAAAGCAGTCCTTGCAGTGCCATATTCGCTGATTTCACCTGATTTTAAAAGAGACCAGCCCCCTCTTTTAACGTCTACTCCTCACGTTAATTGAATGGGCTCTAATAAGTCACACTCCTAGGAGCCCTACTTAGCCTAGCGGTAAGACGCGCGGCTACAAAGCAATACCATGCTGAGAATGGCTCGGTTCGATTCCCGGTGCCGGTCTAGGCAATTTTCGGATTTGAAATTGTCTTGATTTCCCTGGGAATGTAAGTATCATCGTGTAAGCCTCCACAGCGCTCATCTGATTCTTCATCATGTTCTGAGTGTCCTCTGAAAATTTGAGCTCATTTGGATTAAAACTGATTTAGCACAAGCCGTTTCAAGTTTGCATGCAAATTAGTATGGGGAAATTTATTTTTTCATTATACCGTTAATGACGCATCCCCATTAGACGCAGGATAAAAGAAAACCTATATAGCTTAAAGAAATACTCAAGAGCTTTCACCCAACGAAAACCGCATGTTGATCAATCGCCCCAATAATTAGTAGGGTAAAACGTCCTATCGTTGTGGTATGCCCTAATGTTGCGGTAGTGTTAAAGTAGTCCATTCTGGATATAATACCATTGAAAACAATTGTGGGTACGCTAATACTCTTCGAATTAACGACTAGAACAGCTTTTGTTTGACAAAATTTCGTTCAAAATGATGAAAAATCAACATTTTTCGTTAAAATTGAATCCCTTGAGCCTATTATTGCGGTAGTGCTAAGGTCCTATTGTTGCGGTAACGCTCTCCATAAGAATTACATGCAATACCGCAACAATAGGACTGACCTTCAAAAAATATCGCAACGATAGGCAACTGCGTCCTATTATTGCGGTAGTTTGTTTTTATTGTGATAAAAACAAAACAACATAAGTTCAGCACACTTCACGTAATATTTACGAAACTATAGTTAACGAGCATCCTATTCAACTACTACAATATGGAATTCGACCAACAGGTAATTTTTGAAGAATTTTTGTAATTAATTTCATTTTGAAACGGTGCTTAACCCCTCCATAATAGGTCGTTTTACCCTAATCGATTTTAATACAGGTTGCGAATCTTTAGTCATGATCGTTAAACTTCTTTGAGGGCATCACTGAAATGTGCAGTGCAACATAGTAGCCTGAATTTGTGTGTGCTATCTTTCGCGCCACCAGCAGCAATGTTTCCTGTTAAAGAGTTATAATATATATAGCTCCAGCTCTAGCTCCAAATAGCTCCAGAAAACTACAGTTTAGATTAAATTCGATTACTAATTATTGGAACGATTAATTAAGATGCAGTTTTCACTGGATGAAAGCTCTTGAGTATTCCTTTTAGCCATATAAAGCCTGTCCACGTTAAATTTCGGACACCCATCATCCAATGCTATTTTTAAAAAATTTCACAAACCACTGAGAAAATTAATTTCCATGGACAGCTGAATCTCTCCGCTTTATATGATTCTTTGAGCATATTTTCATTCTTGTCAAAGTGATGAAATGGCTACAAATCAATTGGACATTGTCTCAGTGTCCGAAATTTAACGTGGACAGGCTTTAGGTTTTCTTTTAACCTGCGCTTAATGGGGAAGCGTCATTATCGGTATAATGAAAAAATAAATTTCCCCATACTAATTTGCATGCAAACTTAAAACGGCTTGTGCTAAATCAGTTTTAATCCAAATGAACTCAAATTTTCAGAAGACACTCAGAACATGATGAAGAATCAGATGAGCGCTGTGGAACAAAATCGATTTTTTGAACCACCCTAATAGTTATGGATTATAATCACTCATCCGAACTGAACTTTTACCTGGAGTTACTGCTTTTCAAAGGGCAAGATATATTGAAAATTCCTCCACCAATTCAAGGGAATCTTTTTGGGAGTTATAAAGTTTTGGGAAACCCCTTTGGGAATTCTAAAAATTCCGGATTCTGTTGAATCCGTGCGTAAAAATTTCCGGAAGGAATTGTAGGTAGCTCAAGTGAGAATTCCTGTTGAAATTCTTAAGTTATTTATGGAAAATTACTGTGGGAGTTTTGGAAAATTCTTTCATGAGATCTCTATAATTTTAGAGCACTTTTTCTGGAATTCCATCGGGGAGAAATTTCACATCATAGGAAATTAATTCAAGAATTCTAGGGAGCTCTGAACACTCATTTGATAATTGGGATTTCTATGAAGCAACTGACAAAAATGTGCGCGAATTATGAAAAATTCAAATTCTGGTAATCCCGTAAAAAAGTTTTAGAATTCCGGGGTGTCCATAGAAGTATTCCGGACTCATGAGCAAATTTTGGGAGAATTCTTAAGATAATTATTAAAAAATATTGTAAAAAATCTTCAGGAGTTCCTCCAAAAAGTCCACCAAGAGTTCTATTATAATTTATATATTATATTTATTCCTATAGGATTTTCTCTTGGCGATCCTTATGAAATTCCTCTAGCAATTTCCGAGGAGTTCCTCCAAGAATTTTACCAAGAGATCGTGCATTCCTTCTGGAATTTCATCTGGCATTCCTCCGGGAATTCCTTCAGGAGTTCCTCTAAGAATTCCTTCAGAAGTTCCTCCAATAGTTTCTCCAGACATTCTTCCTGGCGTTCTACCAGGAAATCCACTAAGAGTTCCCATAGGAGTTCCACCATGATTTTCTTAAGAGTTTCCTCCTGGTGTTCTTCCAATTTTTCCTTGTAAATTCCGTCAGGAGTTCCATCTGGCATTTCTCCTGACGTTCCTCAAGTAATTCCTCCTTGCGTTCTTCCAGTAGTTCCTCCAGAAAGTCCATCAGAAGTTCCACCAGGAATTCCTTCTGGCATTCCTCCAGAACTTCCTTCTAAAAATCTTCAGGAGTTATTTACCGCAGGAGTTTCTCCGAGAATTCCACAAAGAGTTCCATAAGGAATTATTTCTGATGTTCCTTTTGGAATTCCTCCAAGATTGCCTTCAAGAATCACTCGAGGAGTTTCTCTGGAATTCCTCCAAAAAATTTTCCACTAGTTCCTCCAACAAATTCTGGCGTTCCTCAAGGAATTTCTCCATTCCCAATGGAAATCGTCCAAGAGTTTCTCCAGGAATTCCTTCAGGCGTTCCTCCAGAAATTCCTCCAAGAGTTCCTCTAGCAATTCCTCCAGACGTTATTCCAGGAATACCTCCAGGATTTTTTCCAGGAGCTCACCCAGGATTCTCTCCAAGAATTTCTCTAGAAATTTCTACAGCGTTATTCGCGGAATTCGAAGAATTTTTTTTGGAGTTTACATTCAAATTTCTCAAGGAGTGCCTGCAGGAATCCCACTAATACATTTCCTTCTGAAGTTCCTCCGAGAATTCCTTCGGAAGTTCCTCCGGGAATTCCTTCGGAAGTTTCTCCGGGAATTCCTTCGGAAGTTTCTCCGGGAATTCCTTCGGAAGTTCCTCCGGGAATTCCTTCGGAAGATCCTCCGGGAATTCCTTCGGAAGTTCCTCCGGGAATTCCTTCGGAAGTTTCTCCAGGAATTCCTTGGGAAGTTCCTCCGGGAATTCCTTCGGAAGTTCCTCCGGGAATTCCTTCGGAAGTTCCTCCGGGAATTCCTTCGGAAGTTCCTCCGGGAATTCCTTCGGAAGTTCCTCCGACAATTCCTTCGGAAGTTCCTCCGGATATTCCTTCGGAAGTTCCTCCGGATATTCCTTCGGAAGTTCCTCCGGGAATTCCTTCGGAAGTTCCTCCGGAATTCCTTCGGAAGTTCCTCCGAATTCCTTCGAAGTTCCTCCGGGAATTCCTTCGGAAGTTTCTCCGGGAATTCCTTCGGAAGTTCCTCCGAATTCCTTCGGAAGTTCCTCCGGGAATTCCTTCGAAGTTCCTCCGGGAATTCCTTCGGAAGTTCCTCCGGAATTCCTTCGGAAGTTCCTCCGGGAATTCCTTCGGAAGTTCCTCCGGAATTCCTTCGAAGTTCCTCCGGGAATTCCTTCGGAAGTTCCTCCGAATTCCTTCGGAAGTTCCTCCGAACTCCTTCGGAAGTTCCTCCGAATTCCTTCGGAAGTTCCTCCGGAATTCCTTCGGAAGTTCCTCCGGGAATTCCTTCGGAAGTTCCTCCGGAATTCTTTCGGACGCTCCTCCGGGAATTCCGTAGTAGGTTCCTCCGGGAATTCCTTAGGGAGATCCTCTGGGAATTCCTTCAGAAGTTCCTCCGGGAATTCCTTCGGAAGTTCCTCCGGGAATTCCTTCGGAAGTTCCTCCGGGAATTCCTTCGGAAGTTCCTCCGGGAATTCCTTCGGAAGTTCTTCCGGGAATTCCTTCGGAAGTTCCTCCGGGAATTCCTTCGGAAGTTCCCCGGGAATTCCTTCGGAAGTTCCTTCGGAAGTTCCTCCGGGAATTCCTTCGGAAGTTCCTCCGGGAATTCCTTCGGAAGTTCCTCCGGGAATTCCTTCGGAAGATCCTCCGGGAATTCCTTCGGAAGTTTCTCCGGGAATTCCTTCGGAAGTTCATACGGGATTTCCTTGGGAAGTTTATCCGGGAATTCCTTCGGAAGTTCCTCCAGGAATTCCTTGGGAAGTTCCTCCAGGAATTCCTTCGTAAGTTTCTAAAGGATATACTTCGGAAGTTTCGAAAGGATTTACTTCGGAAGCTCCTCCGGAAATTCCTTCGGAAGATCCTCCGGGAGTTCCTCCATGAATTCCTTCGGAAGTTCCTCCAGAAATTTCTACGGAAGTTCCTCTAGAAATTTCTACGGAAGTTCCTCCAGGAATTCTTCCGGGAGTTCCTCCAAGAAGTCCTTCTAAAGTTCCTCCAGGTTTAACTCCGGAAGTCCCTTCAGGAATTCCACCGGAAGTTTCTCCAGAAGTTCCTCCAGGAATTTCTACGCCAGTTCCTCCAGGAGTTTCTCCAGGAATTCCTTCGGAAGTTTCTCCAGGAAATCCTTCGGAACTTCCTCCAGAAATTTATACGGAAGTTCCTCCCGAAATTTCTACATAAATTCTTCCAGGAATTCCTCCGTGAGTTTCTCCAAGAATTCCTTCGGAAGTTCCTCCAGGTTTTACTCCGGAAGTCCCTCCAGGAATTCCTCCAGCAGTTTCTCCGGAAGTTCCTCCAGGAATTCCTTCGGAAGTTCCTCCATGAATTCCTTCGGAAGTTCCTCCAGGAATTTCTACGGCAGTTCCTCCAGGAGTTTCTCCAGGAATTCCTTCGGAAGTTTCTCCAGGAAATCCTTCGGAACTTCCTCCAGAAATTTATACGGAAGTTCCTCCCGAAATTTCTACATAAGTTCTTCCAGGAATTCCTCCGTGAGTTTCTCCAAGAATTCCTTCGGAAGTTCCTCCAGGTTTTACTCCGGAAGTCCCTCCAGGAATTCCTCCGGCAGTTTCTCCGGAAGTTCCTCCAGGAATTCCTTCGGAAGTTCCTCCATGAATTCCTTCGGAAGTTCCTCCAGGAATTTCTACGATAGTTCCTCTAGAAATTTCTACGGAAGTTTATCCACGAATTCTTCCAGGAGTTCCTCCAAGAAAACCTTCTGAGATTCCTCCAGGGATTCCTCCGGAAGTTCCTCTAGGAATTCCTCCGGAAGTTCCTCTAGGAATTCCTCCGAAAGATCTTCCAGGAATTCCTCCAGAAGTTCCTCCAGGAATTCCTCCCGAAGCTCCTCCAGGAAGTCTTCCGGAAGTTCCTCCAGGAAGTCCTCCGGAAGTTCCACCAGGAAGTCCTCCGGAAGTTCCTCCAGGAAGTCCTCCGGAAGTCCACCGGAAGTTTCTCCAGAAATTCCTCCAGAAGTTCCTGCAGAATTTCCCTCCGGAAGAATTTCTCCGTAAGTTCCTCCAGGAATTACTCGGGATGTTCTTCCAGGAATTTCCCTGGAAGTTCCTCCACGAGCTCGCCTTGGAATTCCTCCGGAAGTTTCTCCCGGTATCCTCAGGTATTCTTCCGAAAGTTCCTCCAGGAATTCCTCCTGTATTTTTCTGAAAGTTCCGAAAATTCCTCCGGAAGTTCTGCCAGGAATTTCTCCAGCTGCTGAAGGATTTGCTTGTGGGGCTGTTAGTGTGCCTGCATGAATTCTTGGTGGTGTTCTTGTAGGAATTTCTGGTGGAGTCCGTGGAGTCCTTGTAGAGTTCTTGAAGGAGTTGATGGTGGAGTTAATGAAAGAATTCTTAATGGAGTGAGTGAAGAATTTCTTGATTGAATACTGAAAGAATTCCTTGGGAAGTTCTTGGAAGAATAGCTGTTTGAGCGGCTGGAGGAAATTCTAGTGGAGCTCATGGAGAAATTTCTGGTGGTGCTGCTGGAGTTCCGACAGGAATTATTGGTGGTGTTCCTGGGGGAATTTCTGAGAGATTATCAGGTGGAGTTCCTGGAGAAATTGCTTCCTGGGCTACTGGAGGAATTCCTGACGAAATTCCTGTTGGGGAAAGGAATTCCTGGCGGGGAAAGAGTTTATGGAGGAATTCCTGCTGATGCTCCTAGATAAATTGCTGATTAGGCTGTTCCTGCAGGAGTTGCTTAGGGTGATCCTGGAGGAAGTTCTTGTGGCGTTCTTGGAAGAGTTGCTAATGGAAGAACCCTTAATTGATTTGTCGGAGAAATTTCTGTTGGAGTAATTTTTGGATTTTGTGCAAAGTTGCAAGAGAAGTTCCTGGTGTTTAAGCTGCTGATTTTATCCAGTGAAGTTCCAGACGAAATTGCTCGTGCAGCTGCTGGAAGAACTGCTTGTTGAGTTGCTGGAGAAATTCCTGGTGTTCCAGGAGAAAATTAGTATGAATCATATGAGGGAGTTCCTGGTTAAGTTCCTTGATGAATTACTGATGGAGTTCCTGTGGAAATTGCTGTTGAAGCTGTCGGAGGAATTGATGGTGAATTTCCTGAAGAAATTGCTGGTGGAACTGCTGGAGGAATTCCTGGTGAGAATGCTGGAATAAAACCTTGTAAAGATCCTGGATCAATTGTTTGTTTAGTTTTTGGAGGCATTTTTGTTGAAGTTCCTGGAGAAATTGTTGAAGGAATTCCCGGTGGAGTTCCTGGAAAAATTGCTGGTGGAGATTCTGGGAGGATTTCCTTCTGATGTTTCTGAATGAGTTTTTAATGGAGGTCCTTAAAGTTTCTGGAGGAATTCCTAGTGAAGATGCTGGATGATTTCCTATTATAGTTTTTGGAGGAATTGCCGGTGAAGTTTCTGACGGAATTGCTTTTGAAGATCTGGGAGGTATTCCTTGTGGTTTTCCGGGAGGAATTCGTGGTATTATTTTTTAATAAAAATCACTGATGCTGCTGTCGGTCGGGTGACCCAAGCAGAAAATAATATCGAAGTAGAAAAAAAAATTTGGCGAAAAGTTTTGGAAAAAATTGAGAAGTGCCGAATCGGAATCCGGGGAGTTATACAGTATCTTCCGAAAGTGTGTGAACACAGTGGTTCACAAAATTTTGCGTACGCTTACGAAATAACGTCGAAGGAACGAAGAAGGTAAGATCGTCCTTTTTATCTTTCTTCCGCTCATTTGAGGTAGGTAACGGGTGACCGGGAATACCGACGTAAGCAACATGGCGGCCCGGGAGGTTCAGCAAAACGTAGACTTCCGATATTTATAGACCCGACGAACAAGTTCGGTGAATTAACGTATCTGCAGCTGATCAGTAAAGGCGAAACCCCACTCCTAAAGAACCCGTTTATTATTTAAAAGTCCGTAGAGGCATGTGCTGGACCGATCGAGAACGCGAAAACTGAAGCGCAAGGAACTAAATAGAAAAGAAAAGACAGAAAATACTCCCTGAGTGTCCGTGACCCGGCCCAAGTGCAAAAATTACTTAAACTGACAAAGCTCATCGACGGAACCGAGGTAGAAGTGATATCGCACCCAAACTTGAACGTTAGCCGTTGTGTCATCTCGTGCTACGAATTGATCGATATGGAGGAAAAGGACATCCTGGTGGAGCTGATAAATGACAAAGTCGTCCGTGTTCAGCGGATCACCAAAAACCAGAACGGCCAGAAAGTTAATACTCCCGCCCTGATACTTACCTTTGCCAAAACTACGTACCGGGAGCACATCAAAGTCGGCCTTCTACGTGTTGCCCGTACTTTCCAAGCCCGATGCTCTGCTACGGATGTTTCAGCTACGGTCATACTCGCCTACGATGCCCCTACGAACGACGATGCTGCAACTGCTCCGACGAGTATCACGGAGAAGAATGTAACAAGGCACCATCTTGCCTGAGTTGCAAAGGTGACCACCGAACGACCAACCGCCAATGTCCCGTGTATAAAAAGGAAATCGAGGTGGTAAAAATCAAAGTGCGAGACAACATCACTTTTCCGGAAGCCCGAAAACGCGTCAACCAGCAAGCTACGCACAGGCAGCAGCACAACAGAACACCATCGAACAAAAGCTGAAGGAGGGCCATGATTAAAAAGGACAAGGAGATCGCCAGACTGCTGGAAGAAAGCAAGCGGAAGGATGAAAAGATCGTCCAAATTATGGCATTCATCAAACAAACGAAGCAGCAAGCCAGTCAAGCCAAACAGAGCCACACTAGCGAAACAACCGTAAGCCAGGAAAAACCACGTGACCAGCAACGACCAGTTCCCACGACAACAGGCCATCTCACATGATCGAGAAACAATTCTCCAGCCGCTCAAGAATCCAAGCGCGGGCGTCCTGCGAAGTATAATTACAACAAAACGGTCATTTCCCAGATCTGAGTCCGCCGCCGAAAAAGACCGCCGTCACTCACGACCTCACGTAAATGGATTTCCCCAGTGAGGAGTCGAAGATACCGGAGACTTGTCCTTGCCAAGGTATTCGATAGCTTCACCCCCCCCCCCCCCTAACATCGCATGAACTTCAATGATGACCAAGGCACGAACACGGACAACGAGACTAATCGGTTCGGAAGTAGGGAAAGTGTAGTACCTTCGTCTTGCTCCAACCCGTTGATGGCGAATTCACCTCCGTAGCCGATGGAAACACTGATTGCACCACGATACCGGAAACTTGGGATAGACGGCAGGGAGAAGAGGTAGCCCTTCTTTGCCAGGAGAAAATTAGTATGAATCATATGAGGGAGTTACTTACTGGGCATGGAATTTTTAATCACATCGTGTGGCCGCCGACCTACACTAACGACCATTGCGAGCACAAGAACTGAAACCACAAACAGTATCACGACATCGACATTCCGGGATAGACGGCAGGGAGGAGGGGTAGCCCTCCTATGCCCTGGCCGCCGCCCTACAGCAGCAAGTATTGAGCATCCAGCACCTACGTCCGATGAAAGCGGCATACCCAACAACGAAGCAGTAGACATAACTACACAAAGCCTTTCCCCAGTGCCGGCTGTTGCCGGCAGATCTGGAAGCACTCGTGTAGTAGTTTCGGCAACGGCTGGCACTGTGGGGCTTTTTCCACCCGTGTGCATATACTCTCCCGAAAACCCTTTCAGGTCAACAACACATCGCAGCAGTTACCTCACCCGGAGAAGGCCCGTCGAGTCGAAGAAATATTACACAAAGCGCATCCTCAGTGTCGGCAGTTGTCGGTATTGGTAGAACTAGTGTAATGGTTTCGACAGCTGCTGGCACTGTCGTCGTCCGTCGCTTGTTACGTCACAGACAGCCGCTTCGGCGGCGTTTTCGCCCTACAGTGGAACCTGCGTGGCCTCAGGGCCAACATCAGCGAATTGAAGCTCCTCATCGCCGATATCATGCCTCGTGGCACTGCAGGTGACGAAAGTTCAGCAAACGGCCGTCCGACCAGATTTCGTCGGCAGGCACTATACGTTGCTTCTGGAATCGAACAGTGTACACTACTGGCAACACGGGGTTGGCCTTGCCATCCGAGAAGGCATACCGTTCGAGCATGTGCATCGCTGCACGCATCCACGCGCCGATCCAAGTAACGGTAGTGTCGCACCATCTGTCATATTAAACGACGGTTCACACACCCGCATCGACTCGGCCACCGGGAATACCTCGTCTATCGATGTGACCATCTGCTCAGAGAATCTGGCCCGCAGGTTCTTTTGGCGAACTACGTCGGACACGCACAACAGCGATCACTTCCCGATCACGGTGTCTATCCCCGGGTGGTCGAATCAACGAACGACACGACGCAAATGGCTCTACGATCACGCGGATTGGTCGCTATACGAGCGACTTAAGGCAGAAACCATCCGATCACAAAGAGTATTATAGCAGCAGCGACGAAGGCTATTCCACGTATCAGCGGACGGATTGGACCGAAAGCGGTACCGTGGTGGTGTCCCGAAGCAAAAGCGGCGATCCGATAAAGGCGAAAATGCCTTCGATCTCTCCGACGCCTACAACAAGGTGATCCGAACCAACCCGAGGCGTTAGCGAAATTTCAGGAGGCACGAGCAGCGGCACGAAAAGTGATTAGTAAGGCGAAGGAGCAGTCGTGGGAAAATTTTGTGGCGAAAATATCACCAAGCAGCACGGCGACAGAACTATGGCGGACGGTGAATACCCTGCGTGGCAACCGACAACAGCGTCCGGTAGTGCTCAAACGAGAGGACGGGTTTACGGACGACCCCGAAGAAGTGGCAGAAGAACTGGCAAAAGTCTATTGCGAAAGATCGGCGACTTCCAGATACCCTCCATCGTTCCAGATGACGAAAGCGGCAGCTGAACAAAGGTCCATAGATGTTTCGCACAACTAGAGATGTCGCAAATTAATTGATTACTTCGATTAATCGATTCATCGTTGTGATAATCGATTAATTTTGAATCGATTATTACCCAACGATTAATCGATTCAATAATCGAGAGGAATCGTGAGTAATCGATTAGTTACTAAATGATTAATCAGAATTTTACGACATCATAAGGATGTCGAAAATTAATTGATTATTTCGATTAATCGATTCATCGTTGTGATAATCGATTAATTTTGAATCGATTACTATACAATGATTAATCGATTCAATAATCGACAAGAATCAAGAGTAATCGATTAGTAACTAATCGATTAATCGGGATTTTACGACATCTCTACGCACAACAACGATGATGTGTATAACATCGATATCACCCTGAGCGAAATTCTGTGGGCCCTCGACAAAGGGCGAGGTACATCAACAGGTCCCTTTGCTGCAACGACTATTTCCGTGAAAACGACACTCCTCGATCTGCTGAATGACATCTGGCACAGTGGCGAGTTTCCCGCCAGCTGGCGGAATGCCATCGTCGTTCTCATCCCGAAGCCGAACTGCCACGATACCGGTCCGAATGCTTTTCGACCTATCTTGCTCACCAGCTGCATGGCGAAACTTCTTGAGCGAATCATTAACCGGCGACTGATCACCTTACTCGAGTCGAGTGGACGACTCGACAAGCGTCAACACGCTTTCCGGGCAGGACGCAGCACCGACACATATTGCGCCGAGCTTGAAAGGTCGCTGCCTACCACCGACGAGCACTGTCTGATAGCGTCCCTGGACCTATCAAAAGCCTACGACACCACCTGGCGACACGGCATCCTGCGAACCTTAAAGTCTTGGCGGATGCGTGGTCGGATGATTAACCTACTGCAGAGCTTCCTCTCGGAGCGCACCTTCCAGGTGTCTATAAGAGGACACATGTCCGGAAAATATCCGCTGGAGAACGGAGTACCACAGGGTTTCGTTTTTCCGTGACGCTGTTCCTCGTTGCGATGCAGCCTATTTTTCGAGTTCTTCCGGTGGGCGTTGAAATCCTTGTGTACGCAGACGACATCATCCTCGTGGTACGAGGGCCAAAAGGACAATATTTTACCGAAAATTGCAAACTGCGGTTAAAGCTGTGGACAAGTGGGCGAAGAGCGTTGGTTTCTCCATATCGGCGACGAAGTCGCAGACGTTTTACTGTAGCCCCAACGCGCGTCGAGAGCCACAGAAGCAGATCACCATTGACCGAACTGCCATTCCGAAAACCAACCGTCTGCGAATCCTAGACGTCACTCTTGACCGAACATTAACCTTCATGCCGCACTGTACAGCGGTGAAGAAAGCATGCGATTCCCGGTTACGGATTCTCCAGATGATCGGAACAAAATTGCCGCGTGGCAATCGTTCAAAGTCACGGCAGGTCGGCTCGGCGCTAGTCACTTCGAAGCTGACATACGGAGTGGGACTGGCGGGCAGTCACCTCCGCGCGATGCTCGCTGGAAACGATAGCGTATCAACGGCATTTGAAGGGCTAGGCGGCTAAATTAACTACAAACGAGGGAGCGCGGTAGCGCATTGAGGCTGATGCCATTAGGGTCTCAATTATGGTTCTGGAAGGCACGTTATGGCAGGGCAGCAGGGACTTTGTCCAAGGACTTGACGACCTCTCCCCATGGCCACTGCGAGTTAGACCGGGACCATCGTCCCTAAACCCTAATCCCAAGGCGTCAAGCGACCGGTGCCGAGGGGATGCATGGCCAGGGGGGTGAAATAATAAGGTAGGCCTTTAACGGAGCCTTTGGGGTACCTGGGCACCCGCACAGTAATTGTCCCTTACCGCGTCATGCTGGGCTCTGACGTGGTGGACCTCTTTTCCCGAGCAACTCGTGGGACCAAAGTGGAAAACCAAGTCAATTCTTCAATTAGTGGTAGTAGTGTAGGCGACAACCCCTTCGCAAGAGGTGGGTTGTTCAGGTCTCCGCCTAGGAGGCCAGAGGCAATAGTCGGCAGCTCAGTGCGCAGCGCCAGCGTGGGTCACTTAATCTTTCTCTCGGCTAAAAAAAACGCCGGTAGGGGTTATTGACGGCCCATGGCTTGTGGAGGCGATGAACCGCAAACGCGATGGGCTTTCGGCCTTCGAGGTGGCGACGGAACAGCTGGACGCCATCATCGACTTTGCGTCATCGAAGCATAATGTCAGTAAGAACCTAAAGAGGAGCTTGCAGAAACTTCGAAAGTCGATGCTGGACGCCAAGCTGGAGAGGGCGGTCGGGACGGCCAAGTGTAAACCCGTGAAATCCGTGGAGTCGAGCTCTACCTCAGGCCCAAGGATTCGCGGACTCGGGCAAGGTCGAATCGACCGAAGGCGTGCCAGCGAAGACGGTGGTACCAAAGTCTACCCAGACTGAGGCTCAAGTATTCGCGGGTACGGGAAATAGAGGGGGATAACGCCTCCTGGACCCTGGTCAAGAACAAGAGGAAACCAAAGACGTCAAGGGCCGAAAAGAAGGCCCAGGCGAATGCGGGTAGCAAGAAGTCTAGGGTAGGCGCCAATCGCTCCAGGGGCGATGCCCTAGTCATCACGGCGGACGAGGCCAAGTACTTGGACGTCTTGAAGGCGATGAGGAGTGACGTCAAGCTCAGTGAACTCGGCGCCGACGTACGTCGAATAAGACGTACCCGGATGGGCGAGATGATCCTCGAGCTGAAGTTGGGCGTCTCGCAAAAGGGCGCCGCCTACAAGAAGTTGGCGGAGGAGGTCCTAGGCGAGACGGTCAAGGTGAGGGCACTCACGACGGAGGTGAATCTAAGGGTTAAAGACCTGAACGAGATCACCGAAGTCGAAGAGCTCGTCACGGCACTGCGGCGACAGTGTGAAGTGGAGACGCCCACCGCAGCCGTTCGGCTACGGAAATGTCCGGCAGGGACGCAGGTAGCATTGGTTCGGCTATCTACAGCGGATGCCTCCAAGATAGTCAAGTTAGGGAGCGTCAATGTGGGATGGTCGGTATGCCCTGTGGGCATATACGAGCAACCCGAAGTTTGCTTCAAGTGCCTGGAACAGGGGCACAAGCAATGGGACTGCAAAGGCCCTAACAAAAGCAATCTCTGCCGACGCTGCGGATTGGAGGGACATAAGGCACAATGCTGCACGAACCCTCCCAATTGTTGGATTTGATCCAGCAAAGCTGTGAACAGCAAGCACCCCATGGGGGGTTAGATGTGCCCGGCGTTTAAGCGTGCTGCAAAATCACAGTGCAGGTAACGCAGCTGGCTGGTTAAGAGGAAACGGCGGAACACGTGTTGTTCGTGTGCTCACGTTTTCGCGCAATGCGTGACCACATGCTTGCCACATGTGGTCTGGACTTTACCCCGGACAACCTAGTTCGGAGGATGTGTAAAGATGAAGTTGGCTGGAACGCCGTTTTATCGGCTATCGCCCAAATCGTCTCGGAGCTACACAGAAGGTGGCGCGTGGACTCAAAGATGGCTAGTTCAGGCGCAAATAAGAGGTGGTCCAAGGAATCGGAGTCGGCTTCATGGGTCATATTGGTGGTCATGCTCTGTGGTCGATCTCGATCCTTTTATCGAACAAGTGGCCGCGCGAAGAACAACATGGTATCGTCGCTTTCGCGGCGTCGGTCAACCGGGCGGGTTCCGAGCCCGAGGACGGAAAGGGGTCCTCGTCAAGGCTGGGGTAGGCGTAGGCACTGCGTCGGCAAGTCTGTGTGCTGGCGAATAGGCCCTATCGCAGAAAGGTCAATTTGGGGTGCACGCGGCATCATCATTCTTGATACCAGTTGTGCAGAGGGAAGCAGGCGCGAAGTCGACCCTTCCCACCTTCCGAGGACATAGGGCGTGGTAAGGCCACCTGGAAAGCCGGTAATGCGCTGGCACGATACCATAGTGTTCTTCTAAAAAAGCGAGTCACGAAGTTCGATGCTGCAAGGACACGCAGCTAACCTCGAGGGTGCGTTGTGCACTGGCGCCCCTTTGAAGCATTAGTTTCTGGTTGTACCGAAGGGACTATGGGCTTGGCGGCAATGGAAACGGTTTAGCGGGTCGGGGATGCAGTCCTGCCTCCCTCGTTTGCTATTGGAGGTGGTCCTTAACCCCGCACTTCCTGGACAACCCAGATGTCTGTTGAGCAGATTCCCCTCCATTGCTTAGGAAGAAAAAAAAAACACACATACATACACACGGACAGACAGACATGTGCTCAGCTCGTTGAGCTGAGTCGATTGGTATATAATACTATGGGACTCAGAGGCTTCTATAAAAAGTTCGTTTTCGGAGTGAAATGATAGCCTTTCGGTACAATTTAGTTTTTCAAAATAATTCAAAATTATTTTTATTTTTTCTATAAATTTTTTACTTGCATATATTTTTTCAAAGATGTATGTATAATGAAGATAACATAACATTGGAAATTATATAAGAAATATAATTGACAGGTGAAATGTAGATTTTTAGGTAAATTGGAGAGAAAATTAGTTTGCGCGAGAATAAGCAAATCATATAAAATGCCTTACACATTTCTGAAAACACCAAAAACTTAGCACATTCAGATTTTATTTTCGAGGTGGACTACAAGCAGTCATATTATTACCATTCTAGTACAACAAAAATGTACACTGACCCCGCATATATGGATCACATTGTAATAATAGATAGTCGCTCCATTGTGTACGTCAGTCAAATGGAAATTACTCATTGCACACCCATGATTGTGAGATCAGTGTATTGGCTGTAATTTTCTTCAAGACGTATGTACATCTATCATTTAGTTTTTAAAGGAAATTTTTGAGGAGCGTTTGGTAGGACATTCTGAAGTTATATCAAAATTATTAGATTGATCCACGAAGATCACTGACTAAAAAAACCTGCAAAAGCGAGTGTCAAACCTATGAATCCATCCATTTCTCTTGACTGGTAAGAGTGCTGCACAGAGATTTTGAATTTCCTCTGTGTATATACTTGAATGATATCAATCATTCACTTTATGAATAATCAGCTCATTACCAATCGTTCAGGACCACGTAAAGCCTGCTCGGAATGCTCATAAATAATCATCCACGCTGTGTTTTGGCACCATCTTCCCCTGTTGTGATGCTGACGCGTGTGTGTCACTGTGTGCAAACGATCTCCTATTCAGTCACGTTGCCGCAGGCAACCGGCATTGATTTGGGACGCCTTTTCTCTATCCCCATCGGATTCGCCAGTACGTGAACGCCAAGGACACGCTATTGTGGGCGGTGGTCTTGAAGCAATTCTACCATTCTACCGAGCTGCGAACCTGCGAAGCACCAACCGCACCAGCATCAGCACCGGAAGAGCGGGAAAATGTCCACGGGGCACGACAGTCACTCACTTCGGAGAATGGAAGTTGGACATAATTTTCCTGTTGGCACTCGCCGCATCAGCTCTGAAGGAAGAAGAAAACTGCCCGGTCCTTAATCTTGTATTGCGATTCCACACACATACACACTCTTGCCAAGCAGGAAGGGAAGATTTATCACCAACTTCGGTTATGAAGGAAAAGTTTCCGGGAGTTGTCTCGAAATAATGCGAGAAGCTGCAGGCGAGTTTCTATGGTAAAGATTTACCAGGAAGTTGATTTTGGCAGGGTTGATCGATCGTATTCAGAGGAACTAGCCAAGCGTGACTATTACTGATTACTCCGTTGGTTGTCACTTGAATTGATATTTTTTCCTGCGTGGAGGAGTGATAGATTTCTACATTGTTGGAACCTTCCAATAGCCGATTTGATTGCAACAAGTTGCTTGTATGGAGAAGCCATTCCAGTTTGACCAAGCATACCATATGGTTTGGTATAGTAAAGAGCAAAACTCTTGTTTGACAGTGAAATGCAACCTCACAACAGTAATGTTTCCTATGACGTTATAATTATTAAGGTTTGATAAATTTAATATAAGTTAATAAAATAATCGCGATTAATTATAAAAGCAGTTTTCTGTAGGTAAAGCAGAGGTTAAATACATGGCTTTGAAAAAGATAATGCTAAGGATAGTTGACTCATGTCTTAGAATACTGCTCCCATCTCTACATGACAGAGATTATTAAAATTCATACATGGTACATATGCTAATAAATTTTGTACATAAGAGCGCTAAAAATAAAAAAAAGCTAAGAGTTTGCAATAGCCATGTAGAGAGATGTAATCCACCAAATAAATAAACATAACGGACATGCCAATTCCCAGACGAAAACATTTCATACGTCGGTGTTGGGTTTGTTTTTAGTTCATAATACTAAAATCCTTGACCAGATTTATACATCAATAATGGTCCCTAATGACTCAAACAGACATGTCTGACGCGCATAATTTATAATCATAATTTTGATGAACAAGTCCACAGAGATTTGATGCAAATTTCTGATCCATTATAATTTGCTCACTGCACGCAGTTAAGCCCTTGCTCATCAAAGACCAGACAACCGTCCACTGCCGCCGTCAACACACATATGGGCGGGAACACATTCCGGGTCACTGGAAATTGTTATCCGGGCGAGTGCGCGGCCAAGCGACCGCACAAATGACGTGTAAATCCTATTTGCAAAAAACACACCCAATTTACATAAGCTCATATTGACCAGCTTAGATAATTAAAACCCCTTTGTTTCTCGTTAACATAATTTATCATCGGGGCTTTGTTGACGTATCGTGAATATCAAATCAGGTTACAATCATTTGCCCGCATAAAATGGGTCGGTCAACTCAACTCGACTCACGACGACGATTCCGGGTCCCTAATGAACGGTCCCGTAGTAGTTGCCCGACGATTTCCGCGCTGGCGGATGGCTGTGGAAAAGGTGGACACACTGTGTGCTACTTTCCTAATTGGTTCGTTTAAAATTACTGCTCCGGGAGATGGGTCAATTGGTGCGCGCGTAAATTCAATTCACGGCAGTTGGGTCAATCGGCGATGGCGTTTCTCGGCCAATTTTCGGTACTGCACATGCAATATTGATTGATGAGGAGATTTTATGTGCAACTAAATGGAAAAGTTTATGGAGATATAAAAATAAATTGAGGGCTGATCTCCAAAAATGTGTTTGTGATTTTTATTTATGTTATTATTGTGTCCATTTAGGAGACTTGCAGTCCTAGGCTGGTTCATCTCTATGTTTGTATTTTTTAATTCACTTCATACCAGATAATGAATCAACCATTTGATGCCACAATAACTGGTTCAAGGCCACATCCCTCCGTGCTCGCCAAGTCGTGTTGTACTTAATCAACCCACCACGCTCCTCGCCTTCTGATGGTGTACCCTTCCAGCTTAAGCTACCATCTGGATACTGGATTCGCCGTATAGTTGGGCGAGCTCGTGGTTCATCCTTCTGCGCTACACATCGTTTGCTAGCACACCGCTAAAGGTGGTCCTATGCACGCGTCTCTCGAATGCCTTGAGTGCATGCAATTGCAAATCCTCTTTAAGCATGCTTCAAGTCTCATGTTCATAGAGGAGGGGAAGGGTCGTTTTGCCGAAACCCATTTGGCCGAATGCCACTAGGCCGAACAAACCATTTGGCCGACACCCATCTGGCCGAAAGGGTAATTAGGTCGAAAGGGTCATTTGAACGAGAAGGTCGTTTGGCCGACAGGGTCGTTTGGCCGAAAGGGTTGTTTGGTCGAAAGGGTCGTATTGCCGAATGAGTCATTTGGCTGAAAGGGTCGTTTGGCCGAATGGGTCATTTGGCCGAAAGGGTTGTTTGGCCGAAAGGGTAATTAGGCCGAAAGGGTCATTTGGCCGAAAGGGTCATTTAGCCAAAAAGATCGTTTGGCCGAATATTCATTTTTTCGGAATAGGTCATTTGGCCGAATAGGTCATGTGAAAAGTGAGAAATTAAGAATGAGAAGTGAGATGTCTCACTTCTCACTCCTTATTTCCCACTTCTTACTGTGAAAAATGACCCTTTCGGCCAAATAACCCTTTCGATCACACGACCCTTTCGGCCAAACGACCCTTTGCGCAGTTTAACCATCACCCAAGGGGTAACCAACTCTAAACTTTTGACAGTATCCAGAAATATTAACAAATACAAGCGAAAAACTACGTCTTATCTATGTTAAATTGATCGAAGGAGCCTGGTTGGGAAAGCATGAAATACATCGCCACCCAGTCAATACAGTCCACCCCGTTTAATGCAACACATGATTTACGTCTCCTTTAAATTCTTAAAAAATCACTGAGCAACTGTTTCTTTTCTAATATTTTTTGGACTATCTTTGAGCCTCCCGGTCTGGTTTCATGGCATTAGAAATATAAAATGCGGTTTGAAACTTTTCTAGAATTTGTATGAGGTAGAAATGAGGCGTTTCCAAAACGGAGGAGCACTGTGTTTGAACAACTAACTAATAAACGTCATAACAACCGAACTAGCAACCGTTATTTGTTTGAGGAAAATCATGGATACTAGAAATACCAAGAAATACTATTGCGGAACAATGAGTAATACTATCGCAAAGTTTAGAATTGGTTGCCCCTTGCCATCACCAAATAGTGGTCAGAGTCGATGTTAGTACTACGATATGGTGCTAATGACCATATTCTTGGAGACAGCAAAATAAATTTGTCGTGGGCCGTTTTCGTTCGCTGCACGCGACACTGCTGTCAATCTGACCTAATGGTCTTTCTAATCGATCCCACGACCTGAACACAAGGATTTTTATTACTCCCGCGAAAACCCCAAAAGTGGTAGTGGTTTTTCCAAAAAAAATTCATGAGTAATGTGACCACTAAGCGTCCTGCGAAACGCGGGACGCCTAACTGGATTACAGCACTGGCTTGAAAATGAACATGACAAAAGTGCATTCCGCATAGATTTGGGGCTGAAAAAATTATAAAAATGTTTTGTAATGCTTGATACAACTTACAATTGAAAAGTTGATACAACTTTGAAAATTGAAGTTAAAAAATGCAGCGTTCCGTTTGCGGAACGTTTGGTCACTTTATTCATGAGTATTGGAAAGTCTTCAAGCCAATTTAAAAAAGTAGAAGGTTGTATCCAGGATTCTGAAAAGTGCAAGATATTAAATTGTGAGATTCACTGTTCCTGGTCTTAGGCTGCTGTGACCGCCATCGAATTTATGTTTGCAATTGTTTTGCCGCTAAAACGCGATAGACGCACACCATGAGACACATTTTTGCACCGTCTCACAATTTTTGATGAAAATTTCACTTGACTGACTACTGACGCCGACGTCATCCACTCGATAATTTTCCACTGAAACGTGCAAGATAATAATCTATGCGAATCCATTTTTGCAGCGTCTTCCTGCGACAAGCGCTTGTAATTCTGCTACCGGCGGCAACATTTTGCCGTCGCCAAGCAATTATGATTTGCACTTTGAAGATAATTCATCTCAGCTAAGCTTTCTCTTGCGTAAAATTATGATTTTTAAAAGAATTCTTTGTTTTTCAATAGTGCGCCTTTGCAATCGAGAACAAAATAATTCAAAATCAGAATCTTGAAAGAAAACTTTACATGACTGTCTCTGACGCCAATCGATGTATTGCTGCTGAAACACGATGTACACCATCCAGTGTTGGTAAATGTACATTAAAACACTCTGATTATGCGAATATTGACATTTTTCCAGTCAAATTCTATGCACCAAACAAGCCGAAACAGTTTTCCAAAAAAATTTACGTGACATCGTGACATTTTTTGCCGATGAGGCAAGCTGTTTGTTTTCTGTTACGTTATGCAGCGTACACACCAGTCAAGCAGTTTAACGAACATTGACTCCACCCCCAAGAAAATGCTTCGGTTGCTGGTTTGTTTGAACGTGTGTTAAGTTGTTCGAGCAACCATTTGACAGGCTCAGTTGGAAAACGGTTTAATTCTGGTTTGAGTTGTCGGAGGCGGAGTCAAGGTTCGCCGAACATGTTTGAGCATTTGTAGTGAAGTTGCACAAACCCCCATATACTTTTTGATGGTTGGTGCTCAAGTTGGCGCATCGGTCGTTCGTGTGTGATATTGTTGGTCCAATAAATTGATTGTTCGTGCCGCTGTTTGTAAAACTTGATGGATGTTTGAACAAACGAGGGGTGGAGTCAATGTTGGTCAAACTGCTTGACCGTGTGTACGTTCTATTAGAGTCGTGCCGGCGTGTGGTCAGCATTTGGGAGAGAAAATAGAAAATAAAACATAAGCTGACTGTCGTCTACTTGGCGTGGCTGCTGTTGCGGCTGTCGTGGTTTTGTTTTTCTGTTATTGCATGGAAGAATTAATGGTAAAAAGAAATGTCAACCATTCCCGTCCCTGACACCATCTACGCAAATACATTTTCGCAGTGTATCCCTCCGACGAGCACTTGAGCTGCTCCAAACGATTATGATTTTCACTTTGAAGAAAATGTCTTGAACCTGGTTTTGCTCGGGATCACTGGCATCGAACGAACAAAAGGCGTAGCCAGCGGACGCCACGGCATCGATCGCCGAAAAGGATGGGGCCTCAGTCTCCTTTACAATCGGTTGCTGGAAAGCCGTGGTTCGGTTTCGCAACCGTTTTCAGACTGCCGTCCGCCTTCTGCTGCCGGGCGAGCTGGCCAAGCGCGCGCCTCATCTCATTCCAGTTCGAGACAGCAACACGTACGGACGTGTTTTTTGCTCGCGCATTTTTTCGAACTGTTTTTTCTCGTTCTTTCGCTGTTTACGTTTTCGCTTGTCGCGTTGGCGTTATTTTCTCCTGGACCCGTCATGGGAGACTCGGTGGCCGATTCGGTCGCTGGAAAAGTGCCTAAGCGCACTGCTCTTGGAGGCGCGGGTAACCCCTCCAAGCAGCTTTTGCAGAGCAACGTGTTCTCGCCGTTGCCGCATGATGACGCCGGCAATCCGCCGAAAAAGAGGAAGAAGCAGCAATCGCAGCTGCCGCAGGTGCAACCGGAGCGGAAGGAGAAGTGCCCGCCCGTGTTTGTGAAGGGCGATCCGCCGGATTTACGCCCAAAATTCGCCAGCTGATCGCTAAGGGGCTGAAATGTACTTTTCGGCTCTGCAGCGAGGGCGTGAAAGTGATGCCGGCGAACAGGGACCATCATCAATCCGTCGTGGAGTTCCTCGAGGTCCACAAGTATGAGTACTACACTCATGACCACCCCGGCACGAAGCCGCTCAAGGCTTTGCTGCGAGGACTTCACGACATGAAGGAGGAAGAGCTCCAAGCAGAGCTTGAAAGTTGCGGACTGAAGCCAGTAGCCATCCACAAGATCGCTCGTCACGACAAGGCGAGGAAATATCGCGACCAGCTTTACCTGATCCATCTGGAGCACGGCTCCACTACCTGGAAGGACCTGAAGCTGGTTGGCGTTATAAATTACACCGTCGTTGACTGGGAGAGATATCGGCCAGTGCACCGCGATGTCACGCAATGCACCAACTGCTTCAATTTCGGGCACGGCACCAGAAACTGCCGCATGAAGCCGCGCTGCAACAAGTGTGGCGAACCCCATCCGACTGACGAGTGCGACAAAATGGAGGTGGCCGATCCCAAGTGCGCCAACTGTGGCGACAAACATAGGAGCCACCACAAAGGGCTGCCCAAAGCGAGCCGGGTTACAGGAAATCCGGAAGAAGGCTTCCACAAGGACCATTCCGAAGAAGAACAGTGTTCCTGTACTCAACGAGGTGAAATTTCCAGCTATCACGGCTCACCGTCGTGTGATTCAATACTCCCACCGCTACAGCCGCACAAGCGACTGGCAGCGGCAGCTGCATCGGTCCAAGCTCCAGCATCGTCGGCACCATCCACCAGCGAATGGCCCCCGCTTCCTCCTCCTGGGTTCCGTCGGCAGTCGGAGAACGAAGCCGTCCCACCGGAAGAATCTGCCCCGCTGTACACTCCGGAGCAACTGATGCCGATCTTCGCGCAGCTCGCCACTCGACTGCGCGGCTGCAAAACCCGATTTGACCAGGTCTTCACACTTGGCATGTTCATCATTGAAAATGGCTGCTAGGGTGGGCCTGGTCAACTGGAACGCTTGCTCGCTAAAGAGCAAAACAATCGAGCTGAAGGATTTCCTTGAGGAGAAGGAAATAGACGTGGCGTTCATCACCGATTCGCACCTAAAACCGGAGGTGAACATCAACATCCCGGACTTCCGCATCGTGCGACTCGACCGGCCGACCAGGGGAGGTGGTGTGGCCATCGCTCTTCGCTACAACATCAACTGTCGTCTGCTTCCAAGCTTCCAGCTCAGTGTCATCGAGGCCATCGGTGTCGAAATCACCACTTCGGTCGGCACAATCGCGCTCATCGCGGCGTACTGTCCAATGCAAGCCAAAGCTGGCGATGGATCATCGGCTGCCCTTCGGAGGGACATCGTCAAGCTGACGCGGAGGCAAGGCCAGTATATCATTGCCGGCGACTTGAATGCCAAACATCAAGCCTGGGGCAACAGTCGCGGCAATCGAAACGGCACCATCTGGAGCAACGACATGGAGGAAGGCCACTACACGATCTTGAGCCCGGATTCCCCCACTCGGCTGAGTCGGTCCGGTGCCCACGCAACGCTCGACCTCTACGTAACAAACCTGAGTGACCACGTCTCGCAGCCGGTTGTATACCAGGAGCTCAGTTCGGATCACTATCCGGTGGTGGCGGAACTGGGCTCCTCGGTCAATCGGCACCAGCAGTTACGGCGGAACTACCACCGAGTGAACTGGCAGCGTTTCCAGCAGTGCGTCGATAACACCGTCGACTACGAGGTGCGTCCGGAGACGCCGGAAAGTATCGACCGCCAGCTGTGCGCTATCGAGGAGGCGATCACGGCGGCCCGAGAGCAACACGTACCGACGGCTCGGCAGGTAAGCAACTCCTTAAACATCGATACACTCACCAAAGATTTGATTCGATTGCGGAATGTCACTCGCAGGCAGTTTCAGCGTACTGGACTGCCTGAGCTTAAGGCACGCTGCAATCGAATCACTAAAATTATCAAGGCCAGAATGGTGGACCTCAGAAATAACGACTTCTCGAATAAGATCCGCACTCTCCCAGATTATGCTAAGCCGTTCTGGAAAATGACCAAAATTCTAAAATCCAAGCCTCGGCCCATTCCACCTTTGATCCCACTAGACAATAATGGCTCTAAGGATCGGTTGATAACTCCTGCAGAGAAGGTCGCTGAAATAGGTCGTCACTTCGTCAGCTCACACAATCTTGGACAGAACATCGTCAGTCCACACGAAGCAGCCGTCAACGAGCATGCTAACAACATCCATTTGATTCCCAACGACTTCTCGGAGGAGTTGGAGATCTCAGCTGACGAATTGACGGCCTATATCAAATCGTCGAAGAATATGAAGGCCCCAGGCTTCGACAGCATCCTGAATCTCGAGCTCAAACACATGAGTGCTCCGTTCTTTGAGCACCTCTCGCTGATCTTTAATCAGTGTCTCCGGCTTAGCTACTTCCCATCGTCCTGGAAGTCAGCGAAAGTCATCCCCATCCGGAAGCCTGGGAAGGATCCTTCCTCCCCAAAAGTTATCGACCCATCAGCCTTCTCTCAGGGTTATCCAAGCTATTCGAAAAGCTATTCATCATCGGTTACTTGAGTCTGCCGAAAATCTCAACATCTTGCTCGAGGAACAGTTTGGTTTCCGACGCGGTCGGTCAACTGTACACCAACTGACCCGAGTTACCAACGTCCTCAGACGGAACAAGTTTGTCTCGAAAACATCCGCCATGGCCTTACTCGATGTCGAGAAGGCATTTGACAATGTATGGCATGATGGCCTGGTGTACAAACTACAACGCTACAATCTTCCCAGCCACCTGGTGAAAATCATCAACAATTACCTGTCGGCAAGGACATTCCGGGTCTCAATCAGCGGAGCGAGTTCCAATGCGCACAACATCGTCGCAGGCGTTCCCCAGGGCAGTATCCTCGGGCCCCTGCTTTTCAATCTGTTCACCTCCGACATGCCAGAACCTCCAGAAGGCGGCATTCTGTCTCTGTTCGCAGATGACACATCCATCGTCTACAACGGTAGAGTGATCAGAGCGCTAGTGGCAAAACTCCAACAAGGCCTGGATGACCTGACAGAGTACCTCACCAGCTGGAAGATCTGTATCAACGCGGCGAAGACCCAGGTCATCATTTTCCCCCACTCCAAATCCCCTAAACTTGTTCCGCCTGGGGACTGTAAAATCATCCTCAATGGCACGACTGTGGAATGGGCCAATGAGGCCGGCTACCTTGGCTTGACCCTCGACAGCAAGCTTATTTTCAGGCAACAGGTTGACAAAACGGTGACAAAGTGTAACGTCTTGTTGAAACTACTGTACCCTTTGATCAACCGCCGGTCGTCATTGTCCCTGAAAAATAAGCTTGCTGTCTACAAGCAAATCATCCTCCCTGTGATCGAATATGGCATGCCGGTCTGGGAGAGCTGCGCTAAAACCCACCACCTCAAACTTCAACGGGTCCAAAACAAATTCCTGAGGATGATCCTCAACACCCTCCCAGGACAAGAACATCCGAGGTCCACCGTCTGGCCGGAATAAAAACCTTACATGAACGCTTTGGTGAGTGTAAAGAAAAGTTTAGGGTCCGTTGCTTGCATTCGGATCAGGCTCCAATTAGGGCGCTAGTTCCAATCTAGGTTATCAAATTTCTTATTGTAAATATTAGTGTACATAGTAGTTAGGTTATCAAATTTAAAAAAACACCAGCGCCTCCTAAAGGCCGTCATGATATATCATATTAACACTTAAATAACAATGTAAACATAAAAATTTAAAATTGAAGTTGGAGGGCCAAGCCGGCCGAGCACTGTACATGTAAAAAATAATTGTAGAACAGAAAATGAAACAATAAAGAAGAATTTTATTAAGGTACACTGGGGGAAGTGGAAAAAGGGGGTAAGTGTAAAAATCGACTCGAAAAATTGGAATTGTGCATACTTTACAGTTTTTACCACATCATAACATTATGCAAGAATGTACTTTGATGCTCACACTAATACTATGTTGAAATTTGTATAATACATACACCAACACGGTTAACGCTTGAACTGTAATTTACGGTTTCGCGAAAAGTTGATTTTTGCATTCATAAAATCAATTCTTATTTGCACCAATTGTTCTTTTTTCAAGTGAATTTATATCACATTTGACCATTACAATACAATTAAACTAACCCCATTCAATTGGTAGTGGTTTGTACCAAGAAAGCAAATAATTCAAAGATTTTACACTTACCCCAGGTATCAAACACTGCGGGGGAAGTGGAAAATGTTCTAATTACGCAATTTTTTTTCTTCCGTCCAGGGTTTATTTCGATAGCCGTGAATCTTAATATGTTCCTTTTTTGTTATCATTGTTATTCCAGTGGTGATTGGACTCATATAAATGAGAAAATGCCTGATAAATCCACCTATCGGTATTGATGCCTTTCACATGTTTTACATATGAAAAAAATGTATAAGAAAGGTAAAAATAGCACTTATAGGTAAATATATTGTATAATTCACATTAATTTTTATTCATAACAAGTTTCGCCGTTGAATGCAATTTTTTGCGAACAAATTGGTAAAGGACAAGTGCTTAAGAATAGCTGATAATTTTGTACGTGCTTTGCGCACACACATACATACAAATACGCACACACAGACATCATCTCAATTCGTCAAACCAAGTTGATTAGTTTATAACCCTGTAAGTCCCATTTTTCCTTTAAAAAATTCATCTTTGGGGCGAACATATAGACTTTACGTACACTAAGTGTTCGAGAAGGCAAAACCACCCCTCCTCTAGCTATTACGAGAATTCCTTGAGGATCTATTCCGTTAAGGTAATGAAATTATTCCACAAAAGATACTCAGAGCAATTATCGTATTAATTTTAGTTATATGTAACTACTCATCATTATTGAAAATCAAGGTAACATGCGTTTTCCACTTACCCCATCCCACTAGGGTAAGTGGAAAAACAACTCCTAATTTTAAAATCTATTTCCATAAATTTCAAGCGACCAAAATGGTATGAATTACCACACAGTTGGTGCAAAATTGACTGTTTCTGATAGCCCATTTTGATTGAACGCATTTAAATCATTTAAACTGGTTTTACACTAATTCAAACATGCACTATCGATTTTTCCTTTTCCACTTCCCCCAGTGTACCTTACTACTACTTACTGACCAAGCGCGTCGTCTCAGAGGAAATCAAAAACATAACCAAGAACACCACCTAGAAGTGAACGAGAAAGAGAACGAGGACGTGTTTCCACCCAAAACGGACCTTTTCTGGGCCTCAGCCGTGCTCACAAAAGAGAGGAATTTTCGTACCGCGCACGCAGAAAATGATTTACTGCCATCCATGCGTATACATTTTAGCTAGCAACCCAATATAAACTGTCGAAATGGCAAAAACTGTCAAAAATGGCATGAAATCGTGAAAACAATACTGGCATCACTTGAACTTTTTGCTTGCTTCTTATGGATGCTAAATGCAAACAAGTCGAAGTGGAACCGCTTTTGACGGTTCGATTGTAGACAAGATGGCATCTTCGCCGATCTCTTATTCAAGTATTGTTAATTTTAGCTAAGTCTTCCTACGACAAGCGCATTTATTGCTACTAACTCCAAATTTTTGTCGTCGCCAAGTGGTTATGATTTGCGCTTTGAAGAAAATCTGTCTTCTCTTGTATAAAATGGTGTTCCTGAAACGAACCGATTTTTAATCCACAATGCACCTTTCTTACCACTCACAGCAACCAAACGTTAATCCAAACCTCTGTGATGGATTCGTTTACATTGTACATGCCTGATGGAATGCAATGTGTGCGCAACGTGCCTACCTTCCCGTGGGAGCCCGTGGGAACCTAGCGTATTATTGAGTACTAGTCGAACTTGCCCGACCTAGCTCGGGTTTTATTTTTGATCTGTCAATCATTTAGCTGATTACAATTAATTGCATATTATTCGGCAACTCGGCCGTACGAAAACCATTTTTTTGTTAAATATCTTGGCTGTGCATATGCACAGCACATGTTTCGAAATAGTCAAATTGATATGAAATTTGCGAAAAAGAATCCACGTGTCTTGGAGGGACTCGAACCCTCAACCTCCTACTCTCTAGATAGGCGTGATAACCCCTACACAACAAGACCACCTAAAGGTCACGTTTGCGGAAAAGCCACCAGAATCCGAGAACCAACCTCCACCGCGGTTAGTTTTTTTTTTGCAAATTGAATATCTTTCGGATGCTTGATTTGTCCAATCTCCATATGTACTTTACTGTTGTATATCCACAGTCAAGCGAGTGCAGATTGTTTAGTAACGGGCTGGGCGGATTTGTATAGAGCGCGAATCAATCACACTCTGCTGTGCAAAGGCTTGCTTGGCTAAATCATTTGATGAGTTTGATTGCCTTACGCATGTGTCGGTCACGGTGGTCACTTAGTTGATTGCAGTGTCGCACTCTAGATCGATTTCAGTTCGTGCTTGATGGCTTGCTTCAGAACTCATAAAACCGTTGCATTTTTACAATTTTTCAACTTTCCCCATCAAATTGATCAACTCTCAGTATATAACTGATTCTAAGAAGAAACGTTCAGTGAGGAAATCTTGAAAATCAATTCACTCGTTCAATAAGACACATGTAATACTAACGCGAACCGCAATAAATTATTCTGTTACGAAGAGTCAAACGGCCCGGTCATTCGTTACGTTCGGCTTTCCTCTTTCAAATAAGGGAGTAAGTGTTTGAGAAAAACGCTTGCATTCTACGGAGGCTACAAAACAGTGTTTGTTTACAAAATAAGTTACGCCCAAATCGTGGAAATTTCTCTTGAGCGCTGCTGCTGTCGGCAACGGCCTCTCCGCTTTTTGCTGGAACTGCTGCTACTAGCGTCATCGTTGCTACACTCAGAAATTAATTTATGCTAAATAGTTTAAAAGTCATTCTAAATGGCTATTCGCCTGGTTGACCCCAAACTCGTATTCGATTCAACAATACCGGGATAGTATAACTTTTAAAAATTTATTCTATAGTATAAGTAAGCTTTATTATTGTTTAGTTTATTTTGAATTTGATGGAAGGTTCCTAGGTTATGTACATTTGTTTTTATTTTTTCTGAAAATTGGAAAAATAAGTAAAATGAAACTAAAGTTTTAATTCTTTTTATTAAAAACCTCTTGATATTATAATGATGATATGCGATCGCTTAGAACATCACATGGAGGAACGGAACCGGGGCTATTTGACTCACTGACTGGAACTGAGCTTGGATGTCTTTCACCGATGGAGCTCGGTGATCTGGTAAAAAACGGGATCTGGTTCACTCGATGCAAAGGAAGTGGATGTACACGGCTTGGTTTTGTCTCGTGCATAGTTGTTCTTCTCCGAGAACGACGATCTGACGATCTAAAAAAAAGTGAATTTAATGTCTATAATTAACTTCTAAAAAATTCTGCTGGCTTACCAAAATAATACTCACGTGCCGATATAAATCCACGTAAACCACCAAGTAGAACCTTCCCGCGTAGCTCGCTGGAACAGCCTGGGACGTCTTCCCACTGTATGAAAATGTTGCATATTGCTATGATTGTTGCTAAGCACCATCAACGGCATTTCAGGGATGTGGGGGTAATCCAAAGGCTTGGCATAGATTCGAAGCGGGGACCAATAATATGGCCTTAGTTTTGTGGATGTGGTAGCCATTGTCCTTGAGGAAGAATTGCAGTAATTTCTGTTTCGGAATACACCAAACGGGCTAGTGAGCGGTCGTAAGCCGTGTGCATTTTTCGCACGGGAGAAAAAGGAGAATAAACGGATCACTCGCGACGAAACGATGATATTCGTAGCTAAATTAATGAAAATTCAATAGGCAACGTGGTGTCTTGGCAAGTAGATGGAAAAAGTAAAATATTTTACAAAAGTCAGAATGCTAATCACAAATATTTTTGCCTTAATCCGGTTTAGTTTAAATCAAAATGCTGGATAGTATACTTTTTATACTATGTAAGGTATATCAATAAAAAATTATTAAAAAGGTTAATTTTAAACCCATTGGGGATTTATTTTATTTCTGAGTGTACAGTAATTTGCGGCCCTCGTGTTTGCTCTCCGATAAATCTTGATTGAACTGAGAATTAGAGCCCAGTCCGTAGATCGTACGATTTTGATGGCTGTGCTTGTGATGCACATACGGGATTGGTTGGTTTACTGAATTCTTACAGTGCCAGGTGAAATCCAATTCTGCCATAGATAAGCGATTTTAACCCTATGTTTTCAACAGTTATGCAAAATCTTAGAGAGTTCGTTGATCGATTGATACCAAAATCTCCGGAATCGAAGACGGCTGGGATATTAACTAATACTTCCTGATCACTTTTCGTGACGGTCTCAAATTTAAATCTGCAGAATGACCTCCCTGTCTTCCCGAAGGACGTTATCCTACGTCAAAAAATGATCTTTCATCGTTTTGGGCCTACAATCGGTTCGACCAATATCCCTGTTGACGTCACCTATCGCACGCTTTCCTCCCGATCACCTGTCGCAACAGCAAATTTGTTCCGCTCAAAACATGACGATAATCCTGCTCCATTGGGTGAAAGCTACATTGAAAGTCTCTCGTCGTATTTCGTCCGGCTGCCTCAGGTTACTTTCTGCAATGTGGATATTTTTGAAGCTCTCACTTCTCAGCTCAGTGGATACATCAAAAGGACCGGGACCGTTCATCAAACAATGCGCATCATCACTGGCATTGCCCGTTGAATCAATTTTCGATCGTTATAGGTATAAGCGATTGTGTTTTCCCGAGAAAAGCACCGAGCCACAACGAAGGCTTGTTTGAAGCATGTAAAGTTCAGCGAAATCCACAAGACGTCATTTACCAAAAACCGTTTAACCGATTCAATACGGGTGGGTCATATATGACCCAAGACGAAAATCAGCTGTCAAAAATCAGTTTTAAGAAATAGAGCCTTGCTTTCTTCAGCAAAAATGTTCGTAATTAACTGTTTCATCCAGGAAAAATATTGCACATGTCAGGTTACGGGCACTAGGATGATCTAGAGCATCCAAACTATCCTTGAGTTGTAATTTTGATGTTCTGAGGAATAATACCATACTTTAACATATTCTGGTTGAATAATTAAAAGTGAAATGTTTTATGATAAAATTCTGCGGCGTTCCAGTGATATAACAGATCTTTTTCAATATTTACGATACTCCAAACTGTCCTTGAGCTCAGATCCTAATAATCAAATCGATCAACATGAAAATCTTCGATGTCCCCACTAGTTTTCTGAGTTGGAATAGCTCCACGTAACGTCAATACAACACTACAAACACAATACAGAAAATATTCAAATCAATCAACATGAAGATCTTCGATTTCCCCACTATTTTTATAAGTTGAAATAGCTCCAAGGACGTAACGAGGCCTTGCTTAGCCTAGCGGTAAGATGCGCGGCTATAAAGCAATACAGAATTCATGAGTTCATGAGTTCAATTCTTTATATTCAAATCTATCAACAAGAGGATCTATGATGGTATAGCATGAATTTACCGCCAAAAACGTGTATGGCGAACGATATCTAGGTAAGATCCATAAAATACGTCATGCAAAACAATTACCATTTTCAAAACCCCTCTCCCCTTCGTCACACTTCTTGTAATGAACCTCTAGTTTTTTTTTTATTCGTCACGCTGCTCAGGTCCCAGTAAGGACGCACTTTGTGAATGGCCACCCTACACAAATTTCATCAAAAATAAGAGCGTTTCTCGAAAAAACAATCACCAGTTACCAGTCACTAAGTATTTTTTTTTCGATGGACATACTTACTTATGGATCCTGTACACCTCCGGTGGTGCAAAGGGCCAACTTGAAAGATCTCCATCCTGAGCGATGTCCAGCTATCGCTTTGACCTGTTGCCAGGTTAGATTCCGGTAGATTTCTTTTATTTCTTTATTGAGGCTTCGCCGCCATGAGCCTTTGGGTCTGCCTCTGCTGCGATGTCCCAGTATAATACTTGTTTACAGATTTCGTTTCCACCCATACGTAAAGTGTGGCCGACCCAGCCCCCATTATACCGAGTTTCTGTTGCTATTGGTCTCTGGTGAAAACGACTATGGAGATCGTTGTTTGAGATTCAGTCGTTAGGCCACTAGGCCCGAATTATAAACCGCAGGCATCTGTTGATGAACACCTGCACTTTTTACTTTTTTACCTATGGTAGGTGTGTACTGCCGTGAATCGCACATCTGTCCCAAATGAATAGGAAACCCAGCACATATGGGACAGATATGTCATTCACGTCAGTGTAGAGCGGCTGCATACAGCCCAGAGAGATTTGGTCTGCTCATCCAGGGAAAGTGATTGGTTTTATAAATCACATCATTCCGGGTTGGTAACGTGTCGTGGCATATGACTGACCATATACTAAGTTGTGGTCAGTAATAAACGACACGTACATAAAACAGGGATATACTACAATAGTTCTAATTAATTTAGCCCCCGTGTATTCCGAAAACATCGCATATGCAGAAGCACATGGGGAAAACAATCCTGGACCGAATTCCCGAGGTGTGAGGCCACCTTAAACCTCATATGATGTCACGAATTAATATAATGTGTAACTGTGAAGCAAATTCCCATCGTCACAACTCTTTGTTTTCAGCTTTTTTGAATGGCTTTGGAAATGTTTCAATATTTGAAATAAAAGAGGAGGGATACCAAATATATTTATTTGGACAAATTGGAGAACCTAAAAGGAAAAGATTGAGATAATTAAAAATCAAGGAAAGTTCAAATCAGATTTAATACAAAAAATCGGTGCAATTAAAGTTGATTGCTCATGTTCCGGGTACATATAAGTAACCCGGAGTTGTAATTAATTACTATGTCTGAAACTCAACTTTGGTCAACTTGATTGAATGGGGTATTAAGGGTCTTCATAAATACATGACCTACTTTAGAAATATGTAAACTCTGAAATAGAATGGAATGAGCAAATGAGTCTACCAATTATCTCATGATGTTTGATATTACTGCACTATTTTTACAAAGAGACAAATGTAGATTTGAAAATTTTCCCGGTGGTTATTAAATTTCCCGCATATTTCCTGACATTTTCCCGGTGATTTTAAATTCCAGTTTTTTCCAGTTCTCCCGGTTTTCCCGGTTCGCTGGTCACCATGAGTATGGCAATGGTTGTATGACAAACTGCGGAATGCCATTCCGCGGAGTCCGATTCTGCGGAATGCGACATATCCCGGAAAATCATTTCGCGGAATGTACATTGCGCGGAAACTGACCATTTCGCGGAATGACCCATTTCGCCGAAAATTTAATTGGGACATAATTTTTTTAGCTGATTTGCAAATGCTACCTCGTTTGTACTTTGTATGTAAGGCTGTCAAAGTTCTTCACAGTGTTTTATTTACTGTCAAACTATGAGCCACCTAAAATAATTGATATACCAAATGAATTCACCCTTCTTTAAATGCGCGTATTGGCGCGGTATAAGGAAAACTAATTATATTTGTATAACATGCACGCTAGGGTGGGTCAAATTAGTATGGGAAAAACTTTTTTCAATTGTTTTGATGGGTCGCCTGTTTATTCGGTTCTATTTGATGCCCCGCTGCTCTGGACAAAATTTCAGCCAAATCGGTCAACGTTTGAGCGGTGCTAAACTCGTTGGAAGTTTATATGCAAAAATGTATGCAGAAACATCCAAAAACAGTAAATTGCAGTTGGACGGCACAACTTACGATGAAGAACTATATGATACTCATTCAGATCTTGAAGAATTTATTACAGAAAGATTATGCGAGAAGATTAGAGTTTGCCCGGTTAAGTTATAAGCATTTCTCTGAAGTGGGGTTTGAGCAAATTTCGTTTCTTTTACCTTTGAAAAGAAATAAATTCACCCTAACAGCACTCCAGTAAAATGCTAATATCTTTGCGCAATAAACTCTAATCTTCTCATGGTTTTCAGCATAACATTCTTTATTTAATTCTACAAGAACTGAATGAGTTTTCATGGTTCTTGATCGTAAATTGTGCCGTCCAACTGCAAATCACTGGTTTTGGATGTTTCAGCATACATTTTTCCATATAAACTTCCAACGGCATCAAATCAGGGCATCAAATAGAACCGAATAAGAGGACGGCCCATCAAAAAATTTGAAAAAGTGTTTTTTGAGCCACCCTAATGCACGCGTTACTTCGGTACAGTAGACGTTCGATAACTGCAAGTCATTTTACTGCAATGCTTTTTAACTGCAATTCGATAGTTGCAACAGTTTTGCAGTTATCGGACCGCTAAACTTCAAACTGATGTCAGACTCAATGACAGCTGCATTACGCTGCACATTTAGATGCACTTTTATTGCATCTGACGTCGATTGACAACCGTTTGACATCTAGAATGCGTTGCAGTTATCGAACGGCATTCGTTAACTGAAAAGTAAACATTTTGCAGTTATCGAACGGCTACTGTATAAGGCAAACGACGAAACGGGTCGTTTTCTAAAAATTCTGTGTTTTTTAAATGAAGGCATTTGGAAAAACAGAAAAGACAGAATCACCGTCTTCGATCAGAGGTCGCACAGACTGAACACTTTATATCCTAGCATGAGACAACATACAGGAGTATTCACACAACACCCAGTGGATCAGTGGAGAACTTTTCGCTTTACGAAAAGTTTTATCTTTACCGAAGCGGGAATCGAATCCATACTCCACAGCACATGCGTCTAGCTAGACGATTGATGTCGCTAACCGCATGGCTACGAAGCCCACGTGTATTGCAAATATTTGGATTGGCCTTCTTTACATACACGCGCTTTCTCGATACAAGACAAAAACTGGGTTCTGCGTTCTTTATTGCACGCATTTACCCGGGGGTACGCCGTTTGACATAAAGCCGTTTGGCATAAAATAATTTGTCATAATAGTCGTTTGCCGTCGGAGACCATTCCTCAGAACGTATTTTTCCGAGCACGCAATGGGTTGATGCAATGCGAAAGGGGAGACTATTCCTTCTTTTGAATTACGCAATAGCTCGGGATAATGCAAAAGAATTGATGATGCCTTTTTTTAAAGCACGCGTTTATTCGGAGCAATGCAAAAAAGAAGATCATTCCTTAGTGAGTGTGAGTGAGTGTGAGTAAGTGAGTATTCTCCACTGATACACACCATGTTTCGCTAGCGTATAACAGCACAGATTTCACGTTAGAGTTGAAAATTCGTATTTTGGTGCGTTCACTTATCTGCCTGTTTTTCCAGATATTTCTTAAACTCGCAAAGGCAGCCCTTGCGTTCTTGATTCGTGCGCCTATGTCGATCTTGGTACCGCCGTCAGACGCCTTTTGACTACCAAGATATTGGAAGCTTACAACATTCTCCACTGGTTGCCCGGCTACTGTGAAACTGGAAGGTGTCACCTTGTTTACATCCAACGATTTGGTTTTGTTGACGTTGATGACTAAACCTGCCGAAGAGGAGCGCTCGGCAAGGTCGTTGAGCTTACTCTGCATATCAGAGCGCCGTTGCGCGAGGAGTGCAACGTCATCAGCCAATTCGAAGTCGTTTAGGTGCTCCATGGTTATAGGCTGCCATAACAGCTCGCGGTTTGGTTCACGGTCAATCGCATCTACCAGAATCTCATCGATTACGATGAGGAACAGTAACGGTGATAGAATACATCCTTGCCTCACACCAGCTACGACCCGGATAGGGTCGGACAAGACCCCATTGTGCAGCACTCTACACGAAAAGGCCTCGTACTGTGCCTCGATGAGGCCGACGATTTTCTCAGGAACCCCCTTGCGTCTCAGGGCGCCCCACATATTCTCGTGAGAGAGATGGTCGAAAGCTTTTTCGTAGTTAATGAATACCAAGTAAAGAGCTCTTGGAATTCGTTGACCTGCTCAAGAATGATACGAAATCCGGCCTGCTGCCGCCGGAGAGTCGCATCGATCTTTTCCTGAATCCGGGCTAGGATAATTTTGCACAGAACTTTGAGAACGGTGCACAGTAAAATAATGCCTCGCCAAATATCGCATACAGTCAGGTCACCCTTTTTGGGCACCTTCTCTAAGATACCTTGGATCCAGTCGACCGGGAAAGTTGCGGTGTCCCAGATATTACGAAATAAACGATGCAGTAGTTGAGCGGATGTCATGGGGTCAGCTTTGAGCATCTCGGCTGATATGCGATCGACCCCCGGGGCTTTATTCGATTTCATGCTTTGGATGGCTGTTTGAATCTCTAGCAGTGATGGAGCTTCGGTATTGACGCGTGTGGCAGATCATGCCGAGGTAGTGATGGCCTGGCTGGCACTAGTTTTTCGAAGTGCTCGAACCAGCGTTTCAGCTGGTCAGTTGGGTCGGTCAATAACTAACCATTCGCGTCTTTCACAGGCATCGCTGCATTCATCTTCGCCCCGCTTAAGCGTCGTGAGATATCGTAGAGGAGGCGAATGTCCACGGTTGCGGCGGCTCTCTCTCATTCGTCGGCCAGAGAGTCTGCCCACGCTCGCTTGTCCCGTCGACATGAGCGTTTTACTTCCTTCTCAAGAGCCGAGTATTGTTGACGGGCTAAGACTTTGACTCCTCTGGTTTTTGATTGCTCTATCGCGGCTTTGGCTACTCTTCCCTGCTCTATCTTTCTCCAGGTCTCATCAGTGATCCATTGCTTTCTCTGGGTGTGCAGTTCGCCCAGATTGTTCTCGCTGGTGGCGATGATGGGATTCTTGATGGCGGTCCATTGGTCTTCCACGCTGCCACCTTCCGGAATATCTGCAGCACGCGTCTCCAGTTCTTCAACGAAGGACCGTTTCACCGTGGCATCTTCCAGTCGGCGTATGTTGAATCGTCGTCCAACTCTTTCCTCCTGCCAACGAATCCGCGCAATGCGCAGGCGTATTTCGCCAATGAGAAGGTGATCATCAGACGCGATATCGGCACTACGTTTATTCCGTACATCAAGAAGGCTCCGTTTCCATTTTCGGCTGATGCTGATGTGGTCGATTAGATTTTCTGTAAAGCCGTCACGGGAGACCCACGTGACCTTGTGAACCGGTCTATGAGGGAAGAGCGATCCCCCGATCACCATGTTGTTATTACCGCCGCAGTAGTGAGCCAATGGGTATTATTCCAAAAGTTACCACAAGATTTTCAATAAAATTTGCTCTAGCTTAAATATCTGTTATCTGTGATATAACTTTAAGCGGAGACTATTCACAATGCAATCTTTTAATTTATTCAAAACGTCTCTAGAAGTTATTTGGAATGTTTTTCCGAAAACTTCTAATTTAAAAATTATTTCAGGTATTCCTTCGAATACTATCGGAAATTTCTTAAGTAATTCCTCCAGAATTTTCAGCGAAAATTCTTTCCACAAATCTAGGAAAAAAATTCAGGAGCTTCCTTTGAAGTTTCCGAACGAATTGCAAGGAAACTTCTGAAGGCATTTCCGACATTCTAATTTTTTTTCCAAGAATTTCTTTGGACTTAGTATTTTTTAAATCAACTCTAGGAATTTCTCCAGAAAATTCTCTGGAAATTATACCGGAGATAGATCCAGAATTTCCTTTGGAAATCCCACCATACATTCTTATAAAAAAAAACTGTTCTATGAAAATTTCGCAAATTTCTTCATAATTTCCTTCACGATTTTTTTACGAGAAATCCTTCGGATATTCCTCAGAAATACCTTCAGAGATTGTTTAAAGGATACCTTCGGGAATTTCTTTAGGAATTTGTTCTGACATTTCTTCGGAATATGTTTTCGGAAATCTTTCAGGAATGCTTTTGAGAACGCCTCCCGGAATTCTATGGAAGAGCCATTGTAAGTTTCTCTGGAAATTCCATAAAAATCGCCTGCATTTTTTTTTCGAAATTTCTGCGGGAAAAGTTCCAGAGATTTTGTTGGAAATTTTTTTCCGAGAACTTATTAAGGAATGAAATAGAAAATACTAAACTAGAGCAAATTTCAAAGGAATTTACAGATAAAATTTCCGATAGAACTAGAAAAGTAATTTCTGAATGATTCCTAAAAAAATTGCGAATGAATTTAGGAAGTGATTCCCGAAAAAAGTTTAAAATAATAAACGAGGGTCTTGAAGAAATTCTGATTAAATTTTCGGAGGAATATCCGAAGGTATTCCTAAGAAAAACCGAAAGAACTCTTGAATGAAATTCCGAAGAAATTTCGTAAGAACTCTTCCTAGAATTTCCGAAGGGATTTCCTAATGAATACTGGAAGAATTTATTTTAGCAATTCCTGAAATAGTTTCTGAGCTAATATCTTAAAAAAAGTTACTAAACCGATTTCCACAGAAATTCCTAAAGCCAATTCCGAAAGAAATCAAAAAGATAGTTCCCAAGGAATTCTCCTAAGGGAATCTCGGAAGGTCCTCCTGAGAAAAAAATCCAGTATTTCCGAAAGTTTTTCCGTAGGAATTTCGACCAAACTTCCAAAGCAATTTCCGATGAAATTTCTGGAAGAATTTCGGAATAAGCTCTGAAAATAATTCGTCGAGGAATTTGCGAAAAACAACAAATATGCAAAGCTCACCAATTGAACATTTTCATCGGTCCTCACAACCAATTAGGATAAGGGGAGGAAAATTAGTTCGAAACTCATTGCTACAAGGGATCGAGAAATCATCTGCATCTCCATGAGCGCACTGGAAAGGAATAGTATGTTAGTTGGGAAGGAAATCTATTGGAAATTGCCTTAAGCGACTAATTATTTCTTTTTAACGACGCCAAATTCATGATGATACATAGACGGAAAAGCAACGCGTGTCCAACTTTTTTTCCAACGACTGATTTGATTTCTTAACTACTTCGCGAAGACTAAAACATGTGCTGTACCAACCTGCTCGATGGCTACTGCAAACTATCAAAGAAATCTCGGCAGGAATTTCAGAAGAAACTCTCAAGACGCAAGTATTTCTTAAGGATTTTTAAAGGTTTTCCAATGTGAGTTTTTGAAGGAATATCTTGATGCATTTGCAAAAGAATTTTAGGATCTATCTCCAAAGTAAATTCCTGAGAATGTGCCGAAAGAATCCATGGAGGAAAATTCGAAGAAATTCTTGAAGGAATACACATAGAAATTCGAGACTTTCGGAAATATCAGGAGTTCCTTTGAAAATTACTTCGGAAATTTCTGAATAAAAAATCCGGTGGAATTTCGGGAGCCGAGGCACAGTGGCGGAAAGCCGGACAAAACCTCAATTTTTTTTCGCGTGATTTTCGTGAAGCCCATATTTTTTTAATTCAACATATATATTGAATGAGTTAGTTCCAAATTTGTTTGATTGTAGCTTGTAAATTTAATTTTTGGTGTCTTGTTGAAGTTTATTCCGTAAAATGTCTCCCAAACAAATATGTATGTATGGGAAAATGAAATTTGGCTAAACTTTTTTGGGAAAGATTCGAAAAGATCTGGTATTATGTATTAAAATCTATTTTTTTGTCTACCTTCCGGTGGTTAGCGTGGTGAATTGCGCATTGCTGCGCCAAAGCTGGAAATTGACTAGTGTAATGTTAGAATTAGGACGCTGTCTTTGTTCTAGATCCTAGGGCTTGGGCTTGCGGAAGCCCTTGGATAACATAAAGTATGTCGGATAACCATTTTAACCTCAAAATGAATTCAACGTTTCAAAATTACTCTGTGGTGAAGTTTTGAACGCAATCTCAGGTTTTGTCCGGGATTTGTATGAGGGCCCACCACTGTGCGAGGGTATGGAATTTATTTTTGTTTTTTTTGCGTTTCTTAATTCCAAATTCAAAACAGGGTTTTGTTTTACTACTGTCCAGATTTTCTTCAAAATTACTTCAGATGTTCCTGAAGGAATTCCTGTAGAAATTTGAAATTCCATTAGGTTGGCATTTGTTTGGAAATTCTTTCGCGGATTCTTTTGATAACACTGAACGACAAAACCCAAAAAAATAAGTTTGAATTCGCGATGCTGGTGTGTTGCATTCGTAGTTCTTGACCTATGAAATAGGCCTCCCATGGGAAACGAGAGATAGGGATTTTGAAAACTGTTCAGCAGCATATAAGCATAAAAGCGTATGGAGACGCATGGTACATTTGTGCGTTGTGGCAAAACTTTTTATGCAAATTTCATCACAATCGTTTTATTAGATAAATGAACAAGTGTGCAAGAATTTGTATGGAACTTGTATTAAGGAAATCCTTAACCTAACTGCATGTTGGAAAGTACATGTTCCTGGTTATCATATCGAATACTGCAATCAAGAAATCGTTAGAGCCATGATTTCAAACAGCAAGTTCCCGGGCGTCTTCTAAGCAATTTAGAATAACAATTCCAATTCTTTCTCGGTTGTATCATCCATCTTATCGAATTTCCTTTAGTTTGCTAGTTTGTTATGTTTCTAGGGAACCTCATTTTTTGAAAGATCAGCTGGAGTACGTATGCTGTCATTCAAAATTGGGAGAATTTTGATTTACCAAATTCAATATGAGTAAAATGTACCGCTTCAAAAGAACTTCATAACGGAAATCAACCCAGCTTGCTAAAGCCCAGATGTTATAGATGCAGATGTTATAGGTTCTTCAAATTGTTCTGGAGTACAGATCAATTGGTCTAGCAGGACTACTCTGCCTGAAATCAAACTAAAATCAACCCAGTATGGCCGCACAGGATCCTAGAGCCCTTGCGTAATGTGCGTAAATTGCTGAAAAGATTCCCGAATTAATGCTCAATGGAAATGCCGAAGGTCTAGAGAATTGCTAAAACATCCGGAGGAACCGAGGGAAGATATGAAAGAAATGGCAAAAGAATTCCTGGAGGGAAATTTCGAAGGAATTTCAAAAATTTCTTTCAGGAGTTCTCAAAGATATTCTAGTACTGGCAGAATTCACGGCACGGCAAATACCGGGGTACGATTTTCAACAGATCCAATTTATTTGTTTCGCGGATGACATGGACATTGTCGGCCGAAAATTTACAAATAGCTGTATACCCGCCTGAAACGTGAAGCAACAAAAGTTGGACTGGTGGTGTTAGACAAAGTACATGCTTGTGGGCGGAACCGAGCGCGACAGGGCCCGCATGGGAAGCATATTGCGAGTTTCCGGTTGCGTGTAGAGCAGAACTACCAGAGCGGACACAAAGCAAAAAAAAACTGGAGGGAACCACCTGTTTCGTAAAAACTTGATGAAGTTCGAATCCTCCAGTTTTCATTCAGTCGTCTTACCTCGAGTATTGTGCTTTTTGAGTGCTGACTGTCCAAACTTCCGCCTTTGCCTGCGAGATCCGATCGCACCCAGATTTTTGCCTCGATTGCGAGTGGTAGAGAACGATTCACAATCTCACACGTGCCTTTCTTCCGTAGGTGCAGTCGTTCGTGGCGAGGTTAATGTGGCGTTTTGATGCCAAGCGCCAAACCCGGAGAAATCAGGCAGATCTTTTCCGTTTGGGGAAATGGTTATCACCCGCGTAGATACTTTTATTCACGGCACTGACAATCACGCACGGCACTTTTTTTTCGCGACAACGGCAAAGTTGTTGTCTATCGCTGCCGATCGTCGCTTTCAATGCCGATCAAAATGAAACCGGAAAAGAGTTGGTTTCTTTCCCCCGGTTGTTGTGGTGTGTGGGAACGGATTATTTTGACGTTTGACGCGCCGCCTCACGAATGGGCTTTTTCGCTGAGGTGCATTTGAAGTGACGGTTGATGCGTTATCCGCATCCCAATTTCAGTGTACTCGTTCATTGTGATTCTCAAAAAGATTACTGCTGACAAACGGTCACTCCTGACGGAATCCAAGTTCCAAAGTGCTCGCGTTTTCGGGGGCACACCACTCGATTCAGATGCGGCGCACAACTGTCATTTTTGTTGATTTAGCTTTGCTGCGTCGCAGCATGCGTGAAATAATAAAAATGACAGTTGTGCGTTGCTTCCGTATCGAGTGGTGTGCCCCCGAAAACGCGAGCACTTTTAAACTTGGATTCCGTCAGGAGTGACCTTAAACGTAACAAGCAGTGTTACGATAGACGGGGATACCTTAAAGGTGGTCGATGAAATCGTCTATCTTGAATCCTTGCTGACGACTGATAACAATGGTAGTCGTGAAATACGAAGGCGCATCATCTGTGGAAGTCGGGCCATCTACGGGCTACAGAAGAAACTGGAGGTGGACTGACCTGACAGAACGACTTGGCGAGCGTAGGGCGCATTGGAGGATGGAGAGATCTGGTAATAGTGGAAACGCGATTTTCGCTAGATGTAGTGCATTTGAATTCTTACAAATTACTTCATACAATAGCGCTTTCTCAAAAAAGGTGAATGTGTGCGAAAAAGTTTACAAATTTTCCGGAAAAACATCGAAAACATAATTTTTCCTTAACTTTTTGTCTCCCTTGTACCAATAATAGTGAGGCATTCCTATAATAGTGAATCTCATAAGAAACCAATGGGATTCACTATTATAGGAACAGAAGTTAGCTAGTGCCACTATTACTTGTCCATGTACCAGTTAATGTAGGAAGCGATTTTTTAAAGAAAACAATATTTTGAAGTATCATACATAATTTTTCCTGAAAAGTAAAGAAGAACAGTTTTCTGCCAATATATTTACATCACAGAAAATATATTCCTATCAATATATATGAATTAAACAATTTAGACCTGTCACTAATATCGCTATTACCGGTACACCGACCCTACCCGAAAGCTGCATTGACGATTCTGTAAGTATTTGGAAAGTCCTCAAGCAAATTTAAAAAATGATTCTTCATCGTTTTGGATCTACAATCGAGTCGACCAATATCCCAGTTGACGACACCTATCGCACGATTACCTGTCGCAACAGCAAATTTGTATGCCAGCTTCTTCCGCTAGATACATGAAGACAATCCTGCTCCATTGGGTGTACGCTATATTGAAAGTCTCCCGTCGCGTCGTAATCGGTCCGGCTTCCTCCGGTTGCTTCAACAATGCGGATATTTTTGAAGCTCTCAGCTCAGTTGACGCATCAAAAAGACCGGGACCCGATCGCTTACCCCCCACGATCATCAAACAATGTGCGACATCACTGGCATTGCCCGTTGAATAAATGTTCAATCGATCTATTGTGCGATTGCGTTTTCCCGGGAAAAGCACAAGAAATCCACAAGATATTCTTTACCAAAAACCGTTGAAGACAGAGATCTACTCCCCCGCTCAACGATCAAAACATTCCGGAAATTTCCCCCTCCTTGGCGGCCGATATCGGTCCTTCCACTGCTGAAAAGTCTAGCAGCTGCCAAAACCTCGATCTCTTCCGAAGTCACGAGTCAGACAACTAGTGGTCACCGCTCCCTTCCCTTTGGATTCCACCGACAGCAAAATGAGCGAACTCAATCTCCGAAAGATTCCGCCTCCATAATGCGGCTTGCATACGAAGCTGCAAATCCCGTTTCGACCACATCTACCCTCTGAGTCTTTTTGTCAATTAAAATGGGTTCTTGGGTGGGCCTGGTCAACTAGAACATTAGATACGGTTGGTACTTCTAAGAAAATGTTGTATGACGCCTGGCAGTCACTCCAAGGCTATTGGCCCAAGAAGTTGCAAATGCAACTGACTTGGAACATGTGCGCTACATGGAGGAATGCACATAATCAAGAGCAATACGAATTCTTTTTTATATACCGGAATACCTTTCCAAGGTGAAAGTGTTTTTGTAGCGCTTCCCGATATACGGCTTCTTTCTACGTAAATCAATATTGCACTAGTTATTCCGTCATATTTACTCGTTCATCATGAGCGTTGCGATGAGAATGAATTTAAACCAATTCATATCTATCTAAAACATCAGCGAAATCTTAGCAATATTTGTTATCATAATTTATATTAAAGCATTTATATGAAACTCCCACCTACACTCAGAATCAACAGTCGTTTTTCAACCGCACACCCACTCACTAAATTCATTTATAAACTGGTTTCGCAACACCGAGCAACTATCCCGAAAGGGCCAACAAAGTTCCTAACTCACTACCGGCAAGGGTATCCAACATCATCATCGTCCTAGACCGGTCCCCCAGAGGCCACTCGTCCGTCATAATTAATATCACTAGCAGCTGTCGCCAACCTGGGCCGTCCTTGGGGGTTGATAATATAAACGCCGACTAACCCCTCCTCTCAGGTTCGGCGAAATCATAAGCCATGGATTCATATAACGCAATTTGGCCCCCGAAAGTCCACTGACCGGCCGAACCGGACCGGACCGGTGTGGTGTGTGTTAATTGGCTTCCAGCTTGGTGCTCGATGTGCGTTGGAGACCGAACCTACACACCTCTCCGTGCACGCTAATGGTCATTACGGACCTATCGTAACTTGCTTGGTTTTTTCGCACCAGCCAGCAGCAGTCGCCTTCCCCGGTGACCCGTTTTCGGGATCATTTGCCACGGCACACGTGCAATCATAATTAACCCACGATTGATGATGTTGATAGGAACGTGTGGATGTGGTGCCGCAGATGGACTTATGCGAACCCGAGCGCATACAAATTCCTTTTCCCGGATTTACATTGGCCTAAAATGAATGAACGCGCAGTCCATCGCAAATCGGGTGCTCCCGCAAGCAAATCAATTTCGCATGATCGGCATTCAATTATTTACTGTGCTCATTGGGCTAATGTATTTCGTGATAGGCCTTAATCAGAGCCTTTCAGAAAAACATTTTCGTCTATTACGACTTTTATAGTTCTAAGGAGTGTCCGACACCCACACCTAGAAAAATTAAAGAAAAAACATATTTTCTTTCGTGCAATGATGGACACGATTCGCACTTCCTATGTTTGTGGTATACGAGTCCTTGTTTAGTGCACGTCTTTCTACTACATAGCTAATGATAAGAAGTGGAACAGACCTGTTGAGAAGTCACTTGTAGATTAAGGCTCCGCCTTCGAAAAATGGCTTACACCGACTCTTAATGGCGCTCCCTTATCCTTTTTCTATTTTTCCAAAAGGTGAAATATTTCTTATGCATCAGAATCTTTAAAGCTCTCGCAACCTCTTTTAGGGCCCGTCTGTTTATGCCCAAGAATTGGATTGGATTTGGATTGGATTTGGATTGGATTTGGATTGGATTTGGATTGGATTTGGATTGGATTTGGATTGGATTTGGATTGGATTTGGATTGGATTTGGATTGGATTTGGATTGGATTTGGATTGGATTTGGATTGGTTTGGATTGGTTTGGATTGGTTTGGATTGGATTTGGATTGGTTTGGATTGGTTGGATTGGTTTGGATTGGTTTGGATTGGATTTGGATTGGTTTGGATTGGTTTGGATTGGTTGGATTGGTTTGGATTGGTTTGGATTGGTTTGGATTGGTTTGGATTGGTTTGGATTGGTTTGGTTGGTTTGGATTGGTTTGGATTGGTTTGGATTGGTTTGGATTGGTTTGGTTGGTTTGGATTGGTTTGGTTGGTTTGGATTGGATTTGGATTGGTTTGGATTGGTTTGATTGGTTTGATTGGTTTGGATTGGTTTGGATTGGTTTGGATTGGTTGGTTTGGATTGGTTGGATTGGTTTGGATTGGTTTGGATTGGTTTGGATTGGTTTGGATTGGTTTGGTTGGTTTGGATTGGTTTGGATTGGTTTGGATTGGTTTGGTTGGTTTGGATTGGTTTGGATTGGTTTGGATTGGTTTGGATTGGTTTGGTTGGTTTGGTTGGATTTGGATTTGGATTGGTTTGGTTGGTTTGGATTGGTTTGGATTGGTTTGGTTTGGATTGGTTTGGTTGGTTTGATTGGTTTGGATTGGTTTGGATTGGTTTGGATTGGATTTGGATTGGTTTGGATTGGTTTGGTTGGTTTGGATTGGTTTGGTTGGTTTGGATTGGTTTGGATTGGTTTGGATTGGTTTGGATTGGTTTGGATTGGTTTGGTTGGTTTGGATTGGTTTGGATTGGTTTGGATTGGTTTGGTTGGTTTGGTTTGGATTGGTTTGGATTGGTTTGGATTGGTTTGGTTGGTTTGGATTGGTTTGGATTGGTTTGGATTGGTTTGATTGGTTTGGATTGGTTTGGATTGGTTTGGTTGGTTTGGTTGGTTTGGATTGGTTTGGATTGGTTTGGATTGGTTTGGATTGGT